>NW_016107391.1:10633248-10636164 GCF_001604975.1 Cebus imitator | reverse complement strand
CAAAACCCATCAGTCTGCTGTATCCAGGAAACCCATCTCACATGCAAGGATACACAAAGGCTCAAAATAAAAAGATGGAGGAAGATTTACCAAGCAAATGGAGAGCAAAAAAAAGCAGGAGTTGCAATTCTGATCTCTGATAAAACAGACTTTAAAGCAACAAGATCAAAAGAGACAAAAAAGGACATTAATTAATGGTAAAAGGATCAATGCAACAAGAAGAGCTAACAATCCTAAATATATACACACCCAATACAGGAGCACCCAGATACATAAGGCAAGTTCTTAATGACTTACAAAGAGACTTAGACTCCCACACAATAATATCGGGAGACTTTAACACACCATTGTCAATATTAAACAGATCAACCACACAGGAAATTAACAAGGATATCTAGGACTTGAACTCAGACCTGGAACAAGCAAACCTAATAGACATTTATAGAACTCTCCACCCCAAATCCACAGAATATACATTCTTCTCAGCACCACATCACACCTACTCTAAAATTGACCACATAATTGGAAATAAATCACTCCTCAGCAAATGCAAAAGAACAGAAATCATATCAAACAGTATCTCAGACCACAGTGCAATCAAGTTAGAACTCAGAATGCAAAAACTAACTCAGAACCGCACAGCTTCATGGAAACTGAACAACTTGCTCTTGAATGTTGACAGCATAAACAATGAAATGAAGGCAGAAATAAAGATGTTCTTCGAAACCAATCAGAAAAAAGACACAACATACCAGAATCTCTGGGACACATTTAAAGCGGTCTCTAGAGGAAAATATACAGCAATAAGTGCCCACATGAGAAGCAAGGAGAGACCTAAAATTGAAACCTTAGCATCAAAATTGAAAGAGCTAGAGGAGCAAGATCAAAAAAACTCAAAACCTAGCAGAAGACAAGAAATAATTAAGATCAGAGCAGAACTGAAGGAGATAGAGAGACAAAAACGCTTCAAAAAAAATCAATAAACCCAGGAGCTGGATTTTCGAAAAGATCAACAAAATAGACAGACCACAAGCCAGATTAATAAAAAAGAAAAGAGAGAATAACCAAATTGATGCAACAAAAAACGATAAAGGGGATATCACCACAGATTCCACAGAAATAAAACAACCATCAGGGATTATTACAAACAACTCTATACACATAAAGTAGTAAACCTGGAAGAAATGGATAAATTCCTGGACACTTGCCTCCTCCCAAGCGTAAACCAGGAAGAAGTTGAAACCCTGAATAGACCAATAACAAAGTCTGAAGTTGAGGCAGCTATTAAGAGCCTAACACCCAAAAAAGCCCAGGTCCAGACAGGTTCACAGCTGAATTCTACCAGACATAAAAAGAGGAGCTGGTACCATTCCTTCTGAAACTATTCTAAATAATGCAAAAAGAGGAAATCCTTCCCAAATCATTTTATGAGACCAACATCATCTTGATACCAAAATCTGGCAGAAACTCAACAAGAAAAGAAAACTTCAGGCCAATATCCATGATGAACATAAATGCAAAAATCTTCAATAAAATACTGGTAAGCCGATTGCAACAGCACATCAAAAAGCTTATCCACCATGATCAAGTAGGCTTCATCCCGGGGATGCAAGGCTGGTTCAACATATGCAAATCTATAAACATAATTCACCACATAAACTAACCAAAGACAAAAACCACATGATTTTCTCAATTGATGCAGAGAAGGCCTTTGACAAAATTCAACAGCGCTTTATGCTAAAAACTCTCAATAAACTAGGTATTGACGGAACATATCTCAAAATAATAAAAGCTATTTATGACAAACCAACAGCCAATATCATACTGAATGGGCAAAAACTGGAAGCATTCCCTTTGAAATCTGGCACTAGACAAGGATGCCCGTTCTCACCACTACTATTCAATGTAGTACTGGAAGTTCTAGCCAGAGCAATCAGGCAACAAAAAGAAATAAAGGGTATTCAAATAGGAAAGGAGGAAGTCAAATTGTCTCTATTTGCAGACGACATGATTGTATATCTAGAAGACCCCATCGTCTCAGCCCAAAGTCTCCTGAAACTGATAAGCAACTTCAGCAAAGTCTCAGGATACAAAATCAATGTGCAAAAATCACAAGCATTCCTATATACCAATAACAGACTTAAAGAGAGCCAAATCAAGAACAAACTTCCATTCACAATTGCCACAAAGAGAATAAAATACCTAGGAATACAACTAACAAGGAACGTAAAGGACCTCTTCATTGAGAATTACAAGACACTGCTCAAGGAAATAAGAGAGGACACAAACAGATGGAGAAACATTCCATGTTCATGGTTAGGAAGAATCAATATCATGAAAATGGCCATACTACCCAAAGTAATTTACAGGTTCAACATTATTCCCATCAAGCTACCAATGACCTTCTTCACGGAACTGGAAAAAAACACCTTAAACTCATATGGAACCAAAAGAGAGCCCGCATAGCCAAGTCAATTCTAAGCAAAAAGAACAAAGCAGGCGGCATCACACTACCAGACTTCAAACTATACTACAAGGCTACAGTAATCAAAACAGCATGGTACTGGTACCAAAACAGAGATATAGACCAATGGAACAGAACAGAGGCCTCAGAGGCAACACAACATATCTACAACCATCCGATCTTTGACAAACCAGTCAAAAACAAGCAATGGGGAAAGGATTCCCTGTTTAATAAATGGTGTTGCGAAAACTGGCTAGCCAATTGCAGAAAGTAGAAAGTGGACCCCTTCCTGACACCTTACACTAAAATTAACTCCAGATGGATTAAAGACTCAAACATATAACCTAACACCATAAAAACCCTAGAAGAAAATCTAGGCAAAACCATTCAGGACATAGGTGTAGGCAAGGACTTCATGACCAAAACACCAAAAGCATTGGCAACAAAAGCCA
>NW_016107391.1:10630486-10632348 GCF_001604975.1 Cebus imitator | reverse complement strand
ACACTGCCACGTGTGTACCTATGCAACAATTTTGCATGTTCTTCACGTGTACCCCAAACCCTAAAATGCAATAAAATAAATGGGAAAAAATAAAAATAAAATAAAATAAAAAAGAAACACTATAATTAAAACTTTCACATGAGTGGGTATTTTAGACTAGAAACAGCAGAAGACAGAAATTCACAAATTAAAAAATAAGTCAGTAGAAAATGGGAGATTGAAGGAGAGAAAAAAGAACAGGAAGATGGAAAACAGTGTAAAGGAAATATGAGACCAAAGAAAGCAGCAAGGAGGAAAGAAAAAACAGGAAAGCAGCAATAATTTAAAAAATAAGAATTTTCCAAAATTGATTCAAGATATAATATTAGGGCATCATGAAGACCTATAAACCCTAAACAGAATAAATCGAAAGAAAACCACACCTAGCATCACTAGACACAACTGCCGAAAAGCAAAAAGCAAGAAAAATCTCAGCAGCAGTCAGAGGAAAAACATATTAACTGCAAAGGAGTAACAATAACACTGATTACTGACTCTTCAACATAAACAGAAGCAAGAACATGGTAAAACATCTTTAAAATGTTACAGAAAAAAACTGCTAGAACTATACACGTAGGAAAAACAATCTCCTAAAACACTGCTGTAAAGAATTAAAGAAGACTAAATAAATGGAAGAGTATACATGTTTGCCAACTGACAGATTCATTGTAACAACAATGTCATTTCACTCTGAACTGACTTGTGGATTAATGCTATCCTAATCCAAAACTCATAGCCTCCCACAGGCTTTCTTGTATATACCTGTGTGGAAACTGACTATCTGAATCCAGAATTTACACAGAAAGGCAAATCGACAGTGATAGACAAGACAATCTTGAAGAACAAGCCTGAATACAAGCCTTAGTTACTCTACTGAATACAAACTCATGCTCTCAGATATCAAAACACACAGCTTAGGCCGAGCGTGGTGGCTCATGTAATCCCAGCACTTTGGGAGGTCGGGGCAGGCAGGTCACCCGAGGTCAGTTCGAGACTAGCCTGGCCAATGTGGTGAAACTCCATCTCTAATAAAAAATAAAAAATAAAAAAATTAGCCAGGCACAGTGGCATGCACATGTAGTCCCAGCTACTCAGGAGGGTTAGGCAGGAGAACTGTTTGAACCCAGTAGGCAGAGGCTGCAGTGGGCCAAGATCGTGTCACTGCACTCCAGCAGGTGATAGAATGAGATTCTGTCTCAAAAAAAAGAAAAAAAAAATGTGATGGGTTTCTCATTAATTTTAAAATGACTAATAAATATTTTTTAGATTACAAAAAATGGATCTTGAATTCTACCTCACATCAAAAGTAAATTCAATTCCAAGATGAATTGTAGATCTAAATTTGAGAAACAAAACACCAAACTTTCAGAGGAGAAACAAAGAACATCTTCACAATTATGAAGCAAGGAAAGATAGGATTTTTTTTTTTAAAACCAGAACACAAAAGGCCCTAATCAAAAGAGGATAAGTTGAGAAAGGAATTTCTCTTCCTCAAAAGATGCCAATAATAGAGCAAAAAGAGCTGAGTGTACTGGCATATGCCTGTAATCCTTGGGAGTCTGAAGCAGGAGGATCTCTTGAGCCTAGGAGTTCAAGTCTGGCCTGGGCAACACAAGAAAACCCCATTTCAAAAAGAAAAGAAAAAGAAAAAGAAAAAGAAAAAGAAAAAGAAAAAGAAAAAGAAAAAGAAAAAGGAAAAGGAAAAGGAAAAGGAAAAGAGAAGAAAGACAAAGAGAAGAGAAGAGAAAAAAAAGCAGTAGGAGCAGCCTAGCAGTTCTGACTCCTGTTCCCCTCCCAACCGCCACTACCACCATATGCAGAGG
>NW_016107391.1:10612938-10628841 GCF_001604975.1 Cebus imitator | reverse complement strand
AAAAAAAAAAAAAGAAGTCAGAATTGTGATTAACTTTCAAAAAGAAAGTTAATTAGAGCCTTCTGGAAAACTGATATGCTCTATTTTCATCTGAGTAGTCACTGCACATTTAGTATATATTTATTAAAAATTCATTGCATTGTACACTTTTGGCATATTCTATGCATGTTATATACTTCATGGTTTATGAATATTTTCCAACGTGCTGTACATAAATGGTCCCAGAATCAAATGAATTTCAATGCTAACAGTTAAAATTTAAAAAGTCATTAGTTTAAGTGAATTATGGAAATACTTACCAAAAGAGAACCTGATTGCCACTGTATCTCTCATAGCGTGCTCTTGCAGACATTAATCTAACATATTTAAAAAAATTTGAAGATTTTATGTTACATTTTGTTTTTAAAATTCTGTTATAATTACAATAGACAGTGACCAGATCTACTAGGTCGTTTTCACTAAACTACAAAGAGTTTAGAAATATATGTGCATATATATATATAATGCAATAATATAGATATTCAATGGCATCAACCATAATACTCTTTATGTACATTATAAAATCTGTCAATTTGCACTAAATAATGTTTTTATTACAAAAAATACAATCTGTCTGGTTCATTACTGAATCCTCAGTGTGAAGAACAGCTACTGACAGAGGCATGTACATACAGTAACATTGCTGAATATATAAATCAGTTTGCAATAAAAAAATACTTTGAGTATTACAAAATGCTAAAGTTTCAGTTTTCGTTCTTCCTGATATAATTATTTGGCATATACTAACAGTTGAATTATGTTATACAGGAAAATATATAGTAAATGATAAATCCTTAACAGTTATATTTTATCCATTTGGTCCATTGCAGAAACTTGATCAATACCCAGGAAAAGTCACTGAATAAGCTGTTCATGATGGGAACACATGTTTAATTGAAATGTTATACAGTTAAACGTTTTATAGCACTCTAAACTCTTCATAAATACAATCATAATGACGTATAATAAGCAGGACAGATAGCCAGCCCATTTTTTAGAAGAAAAAAATGGGGTTCAGAAAGTTTATGGGTCTTGTCCTCAGCAGCTTAGGCCAAATCAAGATTCCTGCTCCTTCCACTTTAATACAACACTGTAATACAACATACCATACCCAGCTGAAGCATTTGGCATGATAAATACCAATACAAACTACAAAAAGATAACAGGAGTTTTGCCTTTACTAGCTAGCACATCCTCAGACTGTTTTGTTTCAGGTACTTATTTTTATTTAATCCTCGAAACACTTCAACAAAGATACTATTATTATCCCTATTTTATTGAAGCCAAAAACCACAGCTAAATGTTAGTTCCAACTTAAGGTCCCATGGCTAAGAAAAACCAAAATGAGAAAGACAAATTCAGTTTTTACTGTCAGTGTTTTTCACCAACTCCAAAATCACCCCTACCAAAATATAAATTCCTGGAAACCAGGGATCTAATCTATATTGTATACTCCAAGGGCTTAAAACAGTAAGGAATATAAAGGTGCTTAACAATTATTTGGTGAATAAATTAACGAATGGCTATACATCATGTGCTCTTAAATACAGAACCACACTTACCTAAGCTGATGTTCCCTGAGATTTGATAATATTTCCATTCCATGAAGATAAGAATAAATAGTATTTAAGTCCTGTGGAACAGAAGAAAAAATCAGATTATTTTTCAAATATACTGTTTAAAATATAAGGCACCCCAAAATTCTGATTTTAAGCAAACAACCACTTATGGCAGAGCTGTTATCTATGGAAAAATCCTAAAACCTCTGAATTATAAAAGACTGGAAAAGGCCGAGAAGACCTTACTCAGCTCTCAAAGGAACTCCTCTTCAACACGGCCAATGGCCTCTATTCATTCAAACAATGCCAGAATGCGAAACTCATTATTATATATGAAAGTATATTAACTCATTATTTCACTTCTAAGCAGATGTAAACATTTTTTCTTTAGTGGCCTCCAAATATTTAATACCAAATATCCTGGCTGACATCCTCTAGAGATGACCCAGTTTATCAATATTCCTCTTAAAATATGACTTTCTAAAGAATTTTTCTAAAGAGACTCAAAATGACATGATCTACCACTAAATAAAAAAGATTCCCAATGGGACAATCCTATTGTTCACTATGTGGAAGAGGTAGCAAATCTTTCTCTATTCCTCACCCAGATAACTAGGTATTAAAACAGCAACAACAACAAAAAAACCGCAGGATGACACAGTATAACCTCAACTAGGAGCAGTGACATAGCAGAAGAAAGTGAAAACAGTCTACAGATCCCTGACAGCAAATGGTATTATACCACTGATGTCGTTTAAGACTAAAAAGCAGACAAGTTTAAATTCACTATGAAAAAAGGTACTTCCCATTTTCTATAGGGAATAATGCCTTTATACCAGGGCAAACCACTTCCAAACACTGCCTTCCCACTCTGATATGCAACTGGCCAAGAAAATTATCAGATGATAGTGGGAGTAGTGGGGGAGAAACTAAAGACAACTTGTTTTCCAGTAGGTTAATAAGATAACACAGAACCATTAAGAAAACCAACAAGCCACATTTTCCTTATTTAGTCTATCTTTGATGGGCATTTGGGTTGGTTCCAGAAATTAAAGTACAATAAAAAAAGAAAAAAGAAAACCAACAAGCCATGCACAGTGGCTCACACCTGTAATCTCAGCAATTTTTAAGGCTGAGGCAGACAGATTGCTTGGGCCCTGGAGTTAGAGACCAGCCTGGGCAACATGGTGAAACTGTCTCTACAAAAATTAATTTAAAAAAATTAGCCAGGCTTGTGGCACACCTGTAGTCCCAGGGAGGATAAGGTGGAAGGACGACCTGAGCCTGGGAAGAGGAAGTTGCAGTGAGCTGAGACTGGCGACTGCACTCCAGTCTAGGTGATAGAGACTCCATCTCAAAAAAAAAAAAAAAAAAAAAAGAGAGAGAATATGGCAATAATCTCTAATTCCAAAGATCACAACTACCAATTAACCACAGTGGACTGAACAACTGAACCACCACACTTACTTCTGCTAAATCATTACTAAAATAACAGTGAAAAAGATGTTTAAGTATATAAAAAGAAGGATTTGAATAGGCTAAAAGAAACCATGGCAAATGAGAAAGGTCTACTGCATTTTGGAAGACAGCAGATGAAGCAGGGCTATGGTAAACTTTATTTCCAAAGATGGCCACAGAGATATTTATCTCATATGCTCTTTTGCAATGCAGTCTTGCCAGTAACCCATCAAAAATTGGAATCTATATGCCCTCCCCATAGATCTAGGTTGGCTTTGTGACTTGTTCTGACCAAAGAATGTAACAGAAGTGAGGCTGTGTACAAGATTCAAGTACCCTGAGACCACCAATGTTGTGAAGAAGCCCCAGCTAGCCTTGGGGAGACAGGCCACATGGAATAACACCAAGGTATGAGATATGTAAGTTATGCCTTTTTAGAGCAGCCCAGCTACCAACTGAATGGAATTAAAAGAATAATCCCAGTTGAGGCTCTATGGGGTAGAATATGCTGAATGCAGGTAATAAAGAGTGTCATGGCAAAAGCGTGGCTCATAGTGGGCCCACTGAGTCTGCAGATCCACCTAATAATGGTCATTCTCTACTCCCTCAGTTCATAATTAGAATTTATATATTTGGCATTTAGAATACCCGCCACAATGGGTCCATCACCTGTGTGGTAAAAGCCGTCACAATGGATCAAGCCAAGTGGAAACCTCTGACCCATTGCCCAGAACAAGATAAATAAAAGACTATTTCTTTTTTCTTTTTGAGACGGAGTCTTGCTCTGTTGCCAGGCTGGAGTGCAGTGGCGTGATCTCGGCTCACTGCAACCTCTGCCTCCCAGGTTGAAACGATTCCCCTGTCTCAGCCTCCCAAGTAGCTGTGACTACAGGCACGCACCACCACGCCCAGCTAATATTTTGTATTTTAGTAGAGACAGGGTTTCACCATGTTGGCCAGGATGGTCTCGATCTCCTGACTTCATAATCTGCCCCCCCCATTACCCCCCACCCAGGCGGCTTCCCAAAGTGCCAGGATTACAGGCGTGAGCCACTGCACCTGGTCAATAAAAGACTATTTCTTCCAGAGAAGCACAGAATAAAGACTAGTGCCCAGAGTAAAGACTTATAAGTATGCAGAGGTAATAGTTTCTATTGTATTCTATTTAATTCATGCAGAAAGCAGAAAGATCCTGAAAAATGACTGTGTGAACTATCACAGAATGAAACAAATTCTAGCCCTAATCACAGCTTGCAGTCTCGGACATAATACTGCTGCTGAAGCTAATTAAAGCTCAAGTATTGATGTGGTGAATGCATTACTTTCCATTCTAGTTAGAAGATAAGAAACAATCTGCAACCATGTGGTGTAATATTAACTTACAGTTTTGTCTTAGGACTATTTTATCTCTTAGACTGTCATAACACAGTCAGTGGGGTTGGGTGGGGACAGACATCGAAACCTCCTGATCTGTTACATATATTACATCATGCTGATTGGACGGAATGAACAAAAGAATGGGCTAGAGGTAACTGGTATCCTAGAGTCCCTGGTAACACACATGTGGCTCCAGAAGATGGGAGATAAACCCTATGAAGACTCAAAAGATCTGCCACTTCAGTGAGTTTTTAGGTATGCAGTGGTTAGGGGCATGTCAGGACATCTCCTGCAATGTAAAAGTGACTCTGGCTTTAGGTCAAGATAAAATAAGAGGAACTAGACGACCTACCCTTCACCTAAAACAACTAACAACAACAACAACAACAAAAGACAAATACATAAAACATTTTTCGGCCGGGCGTGGCGGCTCACACCTGTAATCTCAGCACTTTAGGAGGCCAAGGCTGAGGGACCACAAGATCAGGAGTTTGATACTATCCTGGCCAACATGGTAAAACACCATCTCTACTAAAAATATAAAAATTAGCTTGGCATAGTGGCATGTACCTGAAGTCCCAGCTACTAAGGAGGCTGAGGCAGAAGAATCAATTGAACCCGGGAGGCAGAGGTTGCAGTGAGCTGAGATCAAGCCACTGCGCTCCAGCCTGGAGACAGAGCAAGACTTTGACTCAAAAAAAAAAAATTTTTTTTTCATAAGATAGGACATCAGGAAATATCTAAAGTGAGGTAAAGATCCACCTGAAAAAAATCACAGTAGTAGTCCTGAACCAGGACTGATTCTTCCCCTCTGGGTGATACTCAGCAATGTCTGAAGTTATATCAGGTTGAATTTTGAAGGAGGAGTGCTACTGGCATCATGTAAGCAGAAGAGAAATTGCTAAACACAGCCATGCCCATTCATTTGCCTACTGGCTATGGCTATTTTCATGCTATAAAAGCAGAGTTAAGTAGTTGTTATAAAAATCACCTGGGCCACAAAACCTAAAATATTTACTATTTGGCCCTTTATAGAAAAAGTCTGTTAACCCTGGATAAGAATAATGTCTATATTTTAATTCTTATCAGTTATGAAATGCTAGGAACATTTCTGAAATCCAAGTTCCCAGATGCCAACCACCAAGAGATAACTTTACAAATAGACCTTCCTAAGGACAGCAGTCTTGGATCTGTTATATTAACCGTTTTTTTTTTTTTTTTTTTTTTTTTTTTTTTTGTTGTTGTTTGACAGGCTATGCTTAAGTTACATTCACGAATGGCCTTAAAAGAAAGAGAAAAGGAAAAATCTCTTCAATGGGTAGAGTTGTGAGCAGAAGATATGGGTCATGCCAAAGGATAGCAGCTGCTATAATTTAGATGTGGTTTGTCCCCGCCAAAACTCATACTGAAATTTGATCTCCCCAATGTAGCAGTGTTAGCAGGTGGGACCTAGTGGGAGGTGTTTGGGTGCTGGTGGTGAATCCCTCATGAATAGATTAAGGCCTGTCTGAGGGGGCAAGTGAGTTCTCACTCTCACAGAAATCAGTTCCCTGGAGAGCAGGTTGTTAAAGAGAGACTGGCTTCCTTAGTTTCTCCCTCTTGCTTCCTCTCTTACCATGTGATCTCTTTTTTTGCAGCATGAACATGGCTCAATGCAGCCCCAACCTCCTGGGCTCAAGCAATCCTCCCACCTCAGCCTCCTGAGTAACTGGGACTACAGGCACATGCACGCAACACCATGCCTAATTTTTTATTTTATTTTCTGTCGAGACAAGGTCTTGCTTTGCTGCCCAGGCTGGTCTCTTTTGCCATGAGTAGAAGCAGCTTGAGGCTCTCACTGGATGCAGGTAGCCAATCTAGAACCTTCCAGCCACCAGAATTGTGAGCCAAATATCTTTCTTTATAAATGAGCCAGCCTCAGGTATTCTGCTACAGCAACACAGAACAGACTAAGACAGTGGCCCAAGGTGAAAATATATGTAAATTCCAGTGCATGGATATCTGCTTAGGGGTCTAGAAGGAAAAGGACAAAAAGATCAGGAACAAGGCGGGGATGGGATAAAGGCACAGGACGGAGACAAGGGAATGGTCACAAAGTGTATAAAGATGTTTGTGTTCCACAATAATGCCCACCAAAAAGCATAAGCCATGGAAGAGGCACTGAACAATCATGAAGATAAAATAGGATACATCCTAGAACTGGTACAATTAATACATGAGTAGACTGACCACAATGACACTAGATAGAGGCTACACATGGGTCCAACAATAATGAACTTCCACTTATCAAGTTCTGTCTAGCTACTGCTACCTCTGAATGTCCAACCTGTCAGAAACAGAGACCAACCATATGAACTCCTATTATGATTCTATTATTCAAAGAGAACAACCAGTCAATCATTTGCTAACAAGTAGACTATATCAGGCATCTCTCATCCCAGAAGGGCCAGTAGTTCATTTCAGTGATAAATATCTATATTCTGGGTTTGGGTTTATCTTACCTATCTGAGAGGTTCAGCCAGGACCATAATCCAGGGGCTTACAGAATGCCTGAACCACAGGACTAGAATCCCACACACCAAAGTGTCCAATCAGTGAACCCAATTCAAAGCAAACACAGGAGTATGCTCATAACCTTGGGACCACTAGTCATATCACATACCACACCATCCAGAAGCAACTGACCTCACAGAACACCGTAATACCTTATAAAGGCAGAGCTGAACTTTTAGCTTAAAGGTAATAATGTGAAAGAATGGAATGATACCTTTTAACATGAAGATACATCAAATCACAGACCTCTATATGGTGCAATGTATACAGCACGAAGAATAGACTCAGGAACAAATGAGAAGCAGCAAGAATCACCCATTTATCATTATTCCCAATGAGCCACAAAGGGATTTTATACTTCCCATGCCTGTAACTGTGAACTCTGTACATTTGCAGGTCCTGGTTCCAAAGGCATATACTCTTGCCAGGCAATAGTACAAGAGTCTCAATGAACAAGTTTACTGCTGCCACCAGGGCACTTTAAACTCCAGGAATCAGCAGGCAAAATGAGTTGCCATTTTGGCAGGGGTAACTGATCCTGATCAGTAGGTGGAAGTAGGACTGCTTTTACGTAATATGAACAGAGAGGAATGTGTGGAATCCACATGATTTACTTGGTTATTCCTTTACCTCACTTTAACTGTAAACGGACATATATCATAACATTAGCCTGAGAGGAATGATTACCAAGGGTTCAGACACTTTGGAAAAAAGGCTTGAGTCATACCACCATATAAGCCACTGAGATCCTCAGACATGATTATGTGAGGAGAAAACAAAATGCATAGTGGAGGAGAACGATAAGTACCAATTGCAACCCTGAGGTCAACCATACAGGAGCTGTGATTCTTCCAACCACCATCTCTTGTCTAAGTTTCTTCTCAGGAAAAGAGTTCATTAAGAGCCATAGAGGAGCTGCTCCCTGAACCTCAAACCTGTGTGAAGTAGTAGATCTGTGTGCTGCAAAGTGTAAACTCAGGTGGCCTTCAAAGTATGCCTCTCACATTCCAAATTACAGGCAGTGTAACTGAACAAAATCCCTATTACGGGGCTCTGTAATTTATCATGTTTGATTGGGGCCAAGCTTCCCATGCGATACTCCCAATCAATAACTGACCTGGTAAGGATACTAAGGAAAGCCTGTTCTGGGAGACTCAGGACTACTCTGCTGAGTTCAAGGATTCTCCTTTCACTCTGCTAAACCTCGATTATACTGCAGTCTAAGCCTCTTCCACCCAACCTTCCTTTCATCTCTCCTTCACAAATGTCACACGAGTATTCTGGTGTGAATGCTCTACCAACTCTCTCCATTTTTGCTCATAGGCATTTTTCCTAATAAATTTTTTGCATGTCTAATATTGTTGTGACAACTGCTTCTAACAGAACCCAGACTAACACAAACATTTTGTAGTATTCAGTAAAGAAATTTCCTATACTTTTTGCTGGATTCTTAAAATATTTACAGTTTTCTAATATTTTTAAATAATGTCATATTTGGCTGGGAGTGGTGGCTCACGCCTGTAATCCCAATACTTTGGGGGAGGCCAAGGTGGGTGGATCACCTCAGATCAGGAGTTTGAGACAAGCCTGGCTAATATGGTAAAACCTCATCTCTACAAAAAAATACAAAAATTAGCTAGGTGTGTTGGCATATACCTACAATCCCAGCTATGCAGGAGGCTCAGGCACAAAAATCACTTGAACCTGGGAGATGGAGGTTGCAGTGAGCCGAGATCGTGCCACCGCATTCCAGCCTGCATGACAGAGACTCTGTCTCAAAAAGAGTCATTTTTTAAACTTGAGACTGTTTGGTTTATTGCTGGTTTACATAAATCAATTGATTCTGTATAGTAAACTTGAATCCAACCACCATGTTAATAAATTCACTTACTTTTCAGAGTTTGAAGATTCTTTTCGATTCTCTTCATATACAATGACATTGCCTATGAATAGAGTATTATTTCTTCCTTTCCAAACTATACACTTTCCCCCACTTTTTCTTACTACGTAACAACAGCCCAAGTAAGTGTGACCACATAGAAATAGTCCCCATCTTAACAATCAAGATTTCCTGCCTTTACAATGATGCAAAAGTGGCATTCTTTCAGTGGACACTGTGTTATGTTTTTGTTTTGTTTTGCTTTTAGAGACACGGTCTCACTCTGTCACCCAGGCTGAGTGCAGTGGCGCAATCATGGCTCATTGATGCCTTGACTTCCATGACTCAAGCAATCCTCCCACCTGGGCCTTCCAAGTAGCTGGGATTACTGGCATGCGCCACCATGCTTATCTAATTTTTTATTTTTTTGTGAGACCAGCCTGGGAAACCATAATTTGAATACCCATCAATCATGCTATTTTTCACTGTTTATATGCAACCCTTTATTATAAAATAGGCTTTGTTATGTGATTTTGCCCAACTGTAGGCTAATGTAAGTGTTCTGAGCATGTTTAAGGTAGGCTAAACTATGATGTTTGGTAGGTAAAGTATATTAAATGCATTTCTGAATTACAAGATTTTCAACTTACCATGGTTGTATTATGATACAACCCCACTGCAGGTTGAGGAATGTCTGTACTAAAAACAGAGCTGCCTGGGCCCCACACACTGAGTCAGGTGTAGGTAGACAGGCAGTCATAAAACGTCTATCCTGTGGATATGTGCCTTTCATTTTTGACAAGATAACTTGTTCTGGTGGCAAACAAGTTCTGAAAATTGTAATATACAAAGGTTATGGCAAACAGAATCAAAACTCTCATAACTTGACTTAATTCACATGGGTAGGCTAGTGTTAAAGGGCACCAGAATTTTCTAAGACTCTCAACTACATTTATATCACATAATTTTCTCTCTTCTCAAGTTACAGGACATCTTTGCTACATCATTAACGATGCCATGAATATATGAGAAAGAATTAAGAATTAACTTTTCAATGTTAAAATCTGAGAGAGAATTTCACTCCCAAGTTTGAAGTATACATGTTTCTTCAGTTCTCTGCCTAAAGAGAGACTAATAAGGTTTACAACTTTACATCTAAAAAGCCCTTCTTCAAATAGCTTCAAATATTTGTTTGTAATCTCCCTATTTTAAAGGAACAATTTGGACAAACGAACATGTAGCTCTCCACAACATCTGTAATGTTGACTGCATGACTCTGAATTGAAATATCTCATTATTCCTGTCAGGGGTTGACAAACTTTTTCTATAAAGGGCCAAATAGTAAATATTTGTGGCCCAGATGGTTTTTATCACAACTATTTAGCTCTGCTTTTATAGTATGAGAACAGCCATACACAATAAGTCTATGAAAAGTGTGACTGTTTCAATAAAAATTTATTTACAAAAATAGCTGGTCATACTTTGTTGGCTCCTGAAACACATGGTCAAAAAACAGCTACAGTGTGGCCAAGTCATGAATAAACTCCTCTTTGACAAGAGCCCACCTTGTAAGTTTTGGAGGAGTTCTGTCTCCCACCATGAAAGCTGAAAATACCAGATTTTCATTTTTCCAACCTCCCATACAACAAAGGCAGGGGGCAAATTATTCAGATGTTACCAATTAGACACATTCATCCAGAACTTTGAATCAGAAGCTAGTGACACCAAGAAGCAAGAACTGCATAGAATCCACTTGGGCAGCCGGTGACGGCAGCAGGGCTATATTAGTCCATTCTCATACTGCTATAAAGAATTACCTAGCCGGGCACGGTGGCTCACACCTGTAATCTTAGCACTTTGGGAGGCTGAGGCGGGCAGATCACCTGGGGCCAGGAGTTTGAGACCAGCCTGGTCAACATGGCAAAACTTTGTCTCTATTAAAAATACAAAAACTAGCTGGACGTGGTGGAAAGTGCTTGTAATCTCAATTACTCGGGAGGCTGAGGCAGGAGAATCACTTGAACCCAGGGGCTGGAGGTTGCAGTAAGCCAAGATTGCATCACTTCACTCCAGCCTGGGTGACAAAGCAAGACTCTGTCTCAAAAACAGAACTACTAGAGACTGGGTAACTTACGAAGAAAAGAGGTTTGGCTCATGGTCCTGCAGGCTGTACATGAAGCATGCCTGGGAAGGCCTTGGGAAACTTACAATCATGGTGGAAGGTGAATGGGAAGCAGGCACATCTTCATATAGCCAGCAAGAGAGAGACGGCAAAGTAGAGCAAAAGTGCTACATGCTTTTAAACAAACAGATCTCATGAGAATGAACTCACCATCACATGTGGTTTTTATCCCAACTATTTAGCTCTGCTTTTATAGCATGAAAACAGCCACTGACAACAGGTAAATGAATAGATGTGACAGCAAGGGGGGAAATCTGCTCCCATAATCCAATCACCTCCCACAGGTCCCTTTCCCAACAGTGGGGATTACAATTCAACATGAGATTTGGGTGGGGGCATGAGGCAAATCATATCAAGGGTCCACAACATATGCAATGTACAGTACAAGTGGTCCACAGTGCAAACTGTGGCATCCACTATTCACTGCTAGTAGCAGTAATATCTTGGAATCTGTGATAAGAATCACAGACATAAGCCTGTTTTTCTAGTATTCCAAGCCTAGCCCCAAGTCTGTTTTTCTAGTATTCCAAGTAGTATTTCTAGCTAAATCTGTAGCTACCCAGTATCCTTTTAGTAAATTTTTTCTTTCGATTGGCCAAAATTCAGTTCTGTTGCATGTAAGTAATAACCCTGTGAGATCCTGAACCTCCACCATCAGCATCATTTGAGAACTTGTAAAGATGTAAATTCTCAGGCCCCACCCCAGACCTAGTCAATCAGAATCTCTGGGTGTAGGGACCAGCAGTCTGTAGTTTACTAAGTCCAACAGGTGATTCTTCTGCACAATGAAGTTTGACAACCACTGTTTATAAGTGGGGATCTATGTCACTCTGGATTGTCTGTTAAGGGGGAAGGACAACAGCACTAAGATGCCTAGTAAATCCTAGTCCCTTTATTTGTATACCTACTTTGACGGTCACAAGAATACTAAGCATTCACAAAACAGAATAAAGTATGGTTGTAGTGGTAACCTGATAAATTCTTTCTCACATGATGTGGGGGTTACGGCATTTTGTTTACATAGGACAGCAAGGAGTTGTTCAGTATGTAATGCTGAGCTTGGAAAAGGGTTTCTTGGGGCTTTTGTACCAATTAACTGCAAGACAAGCTTCAGATATCATATGACCTATTAGGCATAAAGTCACAAATAAAAAAAGAAAGAAAAAGAACCCTGATAGAGTCAGTCTGGAAGTCTTACAGTCTTTGGCAGTAAAGTATTTAAATGGTAGACTCAAGGAGGTGCTTATCATTTACCCTAAATGCACTCAAAAGCTGCTCTAGGTAGCATTCAAGGTAAGCTGGCCAAGTGCAGTGGCTCACACCTGTAATCCCAGCACTTTGGGAGGCCAAGGCGGCGGATCACCTGAGGTCAGGAGTTCATGACCAGCCTGGCCAACATGGCAAAATTCCATCTCTACTAAAAATACAAAAAAATTAGCCAGGTGTGGTGGTGCACACCTGTAGTCCCAGCTACTCGGGGGGCTGAGGCATGAGAATTGCTTCAACCCGGGTGCAGAGGTCGCCGTGAGCCGAGATCACACTGCTGTACTTCAGCCTGGGCAACAGAGCAAGACTCTGTCTCAATTTTAAAAAAAAGAGAGAGAGAAGTCATGAGAAGGGTGGGAAAACTATCCATTTGGGATAGCCTGACATCCCATATCAGTAACATGTGATTCAGTACTAGCTTCTGTAATTTCAACAAAATACTGCAAAAATTATCCAGACACATTAGAAAAACAAGTATCAGCTCAGGATTGGGGAATAACAGGTTCTACTTAAGAAAAAAAAAAAAAAAAGAAGGTGAGGAAGTGGTGATGAGTCAGTACTTCCTAAAACAGATCAGCTACACTTTCTCAGGCAGTTGTTTTTATAGTAAAGGTGGGATAAGCTGAGGTGGGTAGGATGGCTGCCATTCTATAACAAAACAACTCTGCTGTATACGCTTTAAACAATTCTTACTTACAGCATTCATTGCAGATATATTCTATGGATTTTCAATTTTGTTGTCAAATGAAATAAATTTACATCTGGAACACTGTATAAACAAGTAATTACTGATTTAAATAAAGCAGGTTGGAATTTTCATCCCATTCCTTAGTTTACAATGTTATGACAAGCAACTGTGGTGCTCTCAGAAACTCTGTTTCCCAATTCCGCTGACTGCCCTTCTACAGATGCTTAGAAAATCAACCAAAACTTGGAAAACTCAAACTGAAATGCTTAGAAAAGTTTTGCATTTTTCTGATGCTTAAAGTTTAAAACAAGTGAGTTTCTTATCTATGATACACTTAATTCATAACATACAATCTTTTTTCTCTTTTTGACAAAGGCTCTAGCTATGTTGCTCAGGCTAGAGTACAGCACCACAATCATGATTCACTGCAGCCTCAACCTCCCAGGCTCAAGTGGTCCTCCCTCCTCAGCCTCTCGTGTATGCCACCACCCCTAACTTTTTCTTTTTTTCCTATGTAGAGACAAGGTCTATGTTGCCTACGCTGGTCTTGAACTAAGCTCAAAGGATCCTTCTACTTTGGCCTTCTGAAGTGCTGAGATTACAGGTGTTTGAGTCACCGCACCCAGACACACAAAACTTTCAATAAAACATCATTATCCAAAACTTCTATTAACCAAGATATTTTACTCATTCTCTTTTTTTACCTACATAACAAATCCATCCCAGAAATTTTAACAATGAAAAATGTCTCAGGATAGATCCTAAGATCAGCACAAATTCAATTCTAACCTATATACATTCTGCAGCTATGGTTCTATAATGAAAAGTTATGCTGAAGAATTTTCTACAAATCATTTGGAAGGCAACCTAACTATGTGGAAGATAGCTGGATGCAGTGGCAATGCCTGCAGTTCCAGCTAATCAGGGGGCTGAGGTGGGAGAGATCACTTGAGCCCAGAAGAAGGAGGCCAATCTGGAGATACCTGGTCTCTAAAAAAACAACATACACACACACACACAAGAAAAAAAAAAAAAAAAACTTTTAGACAATATCATCTTGGTTCTCTTAACTATCCCTAACACTACCTTGCCTTCTAAAATAAAGCCTGAGTTATTAATGCGGAAAAAAAAAAAAAAAAAAAAACCCCAAAACTTGGACTCTGGAGATAACCCTGTGTTCAAATTCTGCCTCTTTCAGCTCTGTCAGTTATCAGTTGTATAATCTTGGATAATCTGCTTAAAGTTTATTATCTGTACAATGGGAAGGATAAAATATCTTTGAACACCAATTTTTTGTTGTTATTGTTGAGACACTTTCACTCTTGTTGCCCTAGCTGGAGTGTGGCAGCACAATCTTGGCTCACTGCAACCTCCGCCTTCCCAGGTTTAAGTGATTCTCCTGCCTCAGCCTCCTGAGTAACTGAGATTACAGGCGCCTGCCACCACAGCCAGCTAGCGGTGGCTCACTCCTGTAATCCCACCACTTTGGGAAGCTGAGGCGGGTGATCACCTGAGGTCAGGAGTTCAAGAACAGCCTGGCCAACATGGTGAAACCCAGTCTCTACTAAAAATACAAATTTTTAAAATGTTTATTAAATGTGCAGCAGAGAGACGATCACATGGTAAATAGTAATATTAGTATACTTTGTATTCTAAAATTACGAAATAAGGATTAAAATACACAGCAGACTACTAAAGCATTTTGAAGATTCAACAATATGTTAAAGTTAACAATATCATATATTAAACATAGAACTTCCTGATTTTCTTATTCATGGTGGTGTAAATATATCCAGCAAAATGGCAGTAAAGATGTATAAAACATTTAACACAACTGGAGCCCAGACTTTGGGTTCTAAATACATCTCTCACTAAAAGGAATTGAAGTTCTTTGGATAAACAGCTGACTTCAGTACTAGAGCTAAGAAACTGCAGGCCTGGAACATCTTTTTATGCCAGAAAGCAAAAAAGTACTTAAAGACTAACAGGGTCACGTCAAAAGGACATAGGAGCTGACTTTGAAAGGGCTTACACTAGCTAAATTTGGAGCAATTTAATAATCAAAAAGGGTAACAATATTGAATGCAAAAATAATCCTTTACTTCATAGGGATTTAAAAAAGAGAGGAGGAGAAAGAAAGGTGAGGAAAGCACTTCTATACAGAAAACAACTAATAAATGTAAAAGAAATACAGAATCAAAAATATATGCCCAGGCATGACGGCTCACACCTGCAATCCCAGCACTTTGGGAGGTCAAGGTGAGAGGATCACTTGAGATCAGGAGTTCCAGACCAGCCCAGGCAACACAGCAGAAACCCCATCTCTACTTAAAAAAATAAGAAATAACAAAAATTAGCCAGGTGTGATGTGATCCTCCAGATGCATGCCTGCAGATTCAGCTACTCAGAAGGCTGAGGCACAAGAATTGCTTGAACCTAGGAGGCAGAGACTGCAGTGAGCCAAGATCACACCACTGCACAGCAGCCTGAAGGACAGAGTGAAACTGATTCAAAGAAAAAATTATCACTTTGTAACAGCAAAGTAATAGTTAATTTATGTGAGAATTATCAATGCATGCTAAAACCACAAGGTAAAAACATTGTTGGACAACACAACATTCACACATTCTTCAAGTATAACCTCAGGATCACTTATAAATTATAGCATTGTACCTTTACAACAAATGATCCTATTTTGCATGCCCAATAATGGAAAGAACTGACAATATGTGTCAGTGATGGGACAAAATGTGAAATACAGACAACCATCTATACAGTTTCTCAACAAAATCTTTTCACCTGAATATAATCATAAGAAAACAACTAGATGAATCCAGACTATAATGCATTCTATAAGAGAGCTGGCGAGACTCTTCGAAAGTGCCATGTTCATAAAAGAAAA
>NW_016107391.1:10610315-10612208 GCF_001604975.1 Cebus imitator | reverse complement strand
ATGTATATGTTAGACAGAAATAAACATGGCAAAATATTACTGTAAGGAACATATAATAAAGGATACTATTCTGTCAATGTTTCTTCTTTTTATCTAAAAAAAGGTGTTTTTTTCAGGCGTTTAAAAAATTATACTTTAAGTTCTGGAGTACATGTACAGATCTTGCAGAATTGTTACACAGGCATACACACGCCATAGTGGTTTGCTGCCCCCATCCCCCCATCATCTACATTAGGTATTTCTCCAAATGTTATCCCTCCTCAATCTCCCCACCCCCTGCTATTCCTCCCCTAGCCCCCCATCTCCCAAAATACCCCAGTGTGTGATGTTCCCCTCCCTGTATCCATGTGTTCTCATTGTTCAACACCCACTTATGAGTGAGAACATGCAGTGTTTGGTTTTCTGTTCTTGTGTCAGTTTCCTGAGAATAATGGTTTCCAAATTCACCCATGTCCCTGCAAAGGACATGAACTCATCCTTTTTTATGGCTGCACAGGACTCTATGATGTATATGTGCCACATTTTCTCTATAGAGTCTATCCTTGATGGGCATATGGGTTGGTTACCAGTCTTTGCTATTGTAAACAGTGCCACAATGAACATACATGTGCATGGGTCTTTATAACAGAACGATTTATAATCCTTTGGGTATATACTCAACAATGGAATTGCTGGGTCAAATGGCATTTCTATTTCTAGATCCTTGTTTCTGCAATTTAAAAATTTTCAAATAGAAAGATGAGGGGTGAGGAACATATAACTATTTCCTACTTCTCCTTCATGTGGTGACAGATATTTCTAGCTATATTTAAATTTCAACTTTTTCATTATTGCTGAGGACAAATGCCCCCAGCAATGTTCTCTGGGAAAGCCTACCTCTTTTTACAACTAAGTTAGAATCTAGTCCTTGGCTTGCTATAGATCTAAGCACTTACACATTTCTCATAGTAAACCTGAACTTTTCATTTGTAGATTAGTATACATTATTTAACATTGCTTAATACATTATTTAATTAAATTGCTACAAAATTAACTTTGCTAATAAAAGCTGACATTAAAAATTATACCCTGAGGATGTGGAGAAATAGAAATGGTTTTACACTGTTGGTAGAAGTGTAAATTAGTTCAACTATTGTGGAAGACAGTGTGGCAATTCTTCAAAGATCTAGATCCAGAAATACCATTTGACCCAGCAATCCCATTACTGGGTATATACCCAAAAGATTATAAATCATTCTACCGTAAAGACACATGCACACGTACGTTTATTGCAACACTACTCACAATAGCAAAGACTTGGAACCAACCCAAGTGCCCATCAATGATTTAAAAAAATGTGGCACATATATACCATGGAATACTATGCAGTCACAAAAAAGGATGAGTTCATGTTCTTTGCAGGGATGTGGAATAATCTGGAAACCATCATTCTCAGCAAACTAACACAGGAACAGAAAACCAAACACCACATGTTCTCACTCCTAAGTGGGAGTTGAACAATGAGAACACATGCACACAGGAAGAGGAATATCACACACAGGGGGCCTATTGGGGGTCGGGGGCTTGGGTGGGATAGCATTAGGAGAAATACCTAATATAGATGACAGGTTGATGGGTGCGGCAAACCACCATGGCATGTGTATACCTATGTAACAAACCTGCACATTCAAGTATACATATATATAAAAAAACTATAGGCCGGGCGCGGTGGCTCACACCTGTAATCCCAGCACTTTGGGAGGCCGAGGCGGGCGGATCACGAGGTCAAGAGATTGAGACCATCCTGGTCAACACGGTGAAACCCCGTCTCTACTAAAAATACAAAAAATCAGCTGAGCATGGTGGCGCATGCCTGTAATAATCCCAGCTACTCAGGAGGCTGAGGCAGGAGAA
>NW_016107391.1:10583352-10609278 GCF_001604975.1 Cebus imitator | reverse complement strand
AAAGTCTCAAATGATATGCTTAAACTTCAGGACTTCAATAATTAATCACTGAAATTACAATGTATCAAAACATTAAGCATCCAATTATTTACAAGTTCAAAGTTAAGCTTTTCACTTCACTTTTCGGATCTTACTATGCATTTTGAAGTCACCTAATACTTGTTAATCCTAAATTCCACATGTACTTTTCAATCCTTATCTCTCTTTGAATTCTCTACAGCATTTGACTGCTGACATGTTATCATTCACTCTCCCATCCTCCTGTAATATGGTTCTCTCTGGATGCTTGTTTAAATGAGAAACATTTAGCAATGATTATAAGCACAGACTATGAAATCAGATTGCCTAGGTTTGAATCCTGACTACATTGTGTCTAGCTGTGTGACAATAGACAAATTAATCTGACTCAATTTCCTTGTATGTAAAATGTGGATAATACCTTCTTTCAGAGGGTTTCTTGAAGGATTGAATGTATATATAGTTTTCATAACAGTGACAGGCATCCAATAACCACCATATAGCATGCAAGTCTTCAGTATTTTATTTCCATTATTACCTTTCTGCTCTGGCTGTTTTTTTTTCCGTTTCTATTTTTTGTCATTTTGGGTCCATCTGCTCCTTCTAAGTCTCCTTCATAGGTTTCTCATTTTTTTCTTACTCCTATAAATGTTTACAAAGTTTATGTTCTCAGAACGGCAACATCTGCCTTTTATTCACTAGAGACTCTCTACTGTGAGGAATATCTTCCACATCCATAGCTTCAACTATCATATATGCCTATGAATCCAATATTTGTATTTCTGGCCCAAAACTCTACAGTAAACTTAGAAATTCTATGTTCTACTGGACACCGAACACTTTCATCTGGCTGACTCATCAGCAACTCAAGTGCAAAATTCATTACCAGTTCCCTAATTTAGGTAACAGTACTCAGGTTCATTGGCTCTGGCCAGAAATCTGTCAATTCTACTTTCTAAATATCTCCATTTACTACTACAAACAAATGAGGCATTTTAGAAATTCAGTATTTCTCAGTGAATAACTGAAATAACTGGACTCTAAAATCCTTTTTTTTTTTTTTTTTTTTTTTTTTGAGAGAGTCTCGCTCTGTTGCCCTGGATTGATTGCAATGACTCAATCTCAGCTGATGATGGGTTGTTGGGTGAGCCAAGATCACGCCATTGCACTCCAGAGTGGGCAACAAGAGCAAAACTCTGTCTCAAAGAAAAAAAAAAAAAAGGAAAGAAAGCAAGCCTCTGCCTCCTGGATTCAAGCAATTCTCATGCCTAAGCTTCCCAAGCAGCTTGGACTAAAGGCACGCACCACCATGCTCAGCAATTTTTTTGTATTTTTAGTAGAGACAGGGTTTCATCCTGTTGGCTAGGCTGGTCTCCAACTCCTGGCCTCAAGTGATCCACCTGCCTCAGCTTCCCAAACTGCTGGGATTACAGGTATGAGCCACCATCCCCGGCCTAAAATCCACTCTTCACACTACTGCCAGAGCAATCTTTATGGAAGCCAAATCTAAGTTCCTTAATAAGGAGAACACAATTCATGATCCGGATCCTGACTATCCCTCCAGCTTCATCTACTTTACCACTTATTCTTGTCCCAGTGTTCCAGCTGCCTAGGCAACTTGCATGTATATACCATACTTATCTTGTGGTCTTGGCATATGCAGTTGTTACCCTTTCAAGAAACACACCTTCCCTTCTTCACCTAAATTTCTATATACAGTTGTTCCTTGGTATCTACTGGGAATTCATTCCAGGAGACTTCGTGGATATCAAAACCCACAGACACTTCAGTCCCTTATATAAAATGGTACAGTATTTGCATATAACCTACAGATATCCTCTGGTATGCTTTAATTTCTTTTTCTTTTTTTTTTTTTTTTTTTTTTTTTTTTTTGAGACAGTCTCACTGTGTTGCCTAGTCTGAAGTGCAGTGGTGTGATCACACTCAACCTCCTGGGCTCATGAGATCCTGCCATCTCAGCCTCCTGAGTATCTGGCACATGCCATCACACCCTGCTAATTTTTGTACTTTTTTTGTAGAGACAGGGTTTCACCATGTTGCCCAGGCTGGTCTCAAACTCCTGGGCTCAAGCAGCTAGGAGTTTGAGGACCCATCTAGGCCCCAACATTTTGGGATTATAGGCATCAGCCACCACATCTGGCCTTTGTATGTTTTAAGTCATTACTCTAGATTACTTATTAATACCTAATACAGTGGAAATCCTATGTAAAGAGTTGCTATACTGTATTGTTTAGGGAATACTAGCAAGAAAAAAGTCTGTACATGTTCAGCACAGGCGCAACCATCAGAGGCCTAACTAATTTTCCATCCTCGGTTAGTTGAATCCGCAAATGCAAAACTCATGGATATGAAGGGCCAACTGTATCCTAGATTCATCAGGGTTCCCTTTTCTAAAACAACTTCAACAGCACCTGCCTACACTTTGCTCTTCTCCCCCAAGGGCCTTCCTACAAACTCCTGAGCACCTGATATTTATAATTATCACAGTATTTAATCAGGTCATATTTTAATTGTCTATGTATTTCTCTATCTCCTCCCCAAATGGAAGAGCCGTCTTTAATCTTTTAACCTTAGCACATGAAACAGTGCTTAAGAATATTTACTGCACAAATGTTCATTAGGCAGTCTCCCTCAAAAAAAATTATGTATTCACCTGTGCCTCACAGAGACACTTAAGAATCCAAACTCCACAACAGGCACTTAGGACACTCAAAAACTCTTTTCTAAAAAGCACAGAGGATGGTAACCTATTTTAGTTTGGTTCCTTGAGAAAAGCTGTGGTCATGTGCAAGTTCAGACACTTCAGATTTTGATTTTGAAAGACTGAGAAACTTCCCTCAGAATTCACCAAAGAGGAGGAGGAGGCAGGCATGATGAGCCTAACTACGTGACAAAATCTTGGTCTTCGCAAGGGACGGAATGATTGTGAACTCTATAACACTGTGTTTAACATTTGACTTTACCTTGGACCAGCCTGAGTAAACTAAGGTCTGGCTGTAAATAAAAACAGAATGAGCAATTTTATTAAAATAGTGGAGAATGTGTTTCACCTTTGTCATTACATGCCAAAGGAACATCAAACATGTGTTGCTTATGCCTCCACAATCTATTTTTAATAAAATTTCTCATTCTTCAGTCAAGCTCATCAAATTAGGAATCTCCAACATATGTAAAATGATGGGCCTGGAAAAAATGTTCATCCAGATAATCCAGGTCTCATCCTGATCTAACATTCCCTTTCTATCCAACTGGATTTACAAATGAAGGTCAAGGGGCCCCAGAAGTATAACTAAGTTCTTTTTCTTCCCAAAGAACCCTCTGAATGTGCATCTGTTGCAGGAAAGCACAACAGAATCTTTGTTCTGACAACCAGAGATGTGCACAGTGACTCACTCAAAAATGACTCCAAGTATAATCAATTGATGCTCTTTCGCCAATTCAGAAAAAAACTCTACAAGTGTACATTTAAAGATCATTATTCTAAATTCTGTAACAGATTATATTAAATTTTACATTTTAAAAAATCTCAGCTCTTCTTAACTTTTAATAACCAAAAAAACCTAGTTCTTAAAGAAAAAAAAACTTTTTCTGATTTTAAGTCGGCAATCACATTAACACCTAGCAGAGCATGAAATTTTGCCCAGAGAAGTTTTGTATCATTTGGTGAAAGAACATAAACAGTTGAAATGGCATTTATCTTTATTTTTCTGTGATGTTC
This sequence comes from Cebus imitator, assembly GCF_001604975.1. Lineage (NCBI taxonomy): Eukaryota > Metazoa > Chordata > Mammalia > Primates > Cebidae > Cebus > Cebus imitator. The sequence goes on along the minus strand of NW_016107391.1, from coordinate 10,605,521 downwards.
CCTGGAAATGTGTTTTGAAGCCATACAGAAAAGGAGTCTCTGTTCCAAGATATTACTAAGTTTCCTCCATCTGAATTGTCTCTCAAGAATTGCCAGGTAAAACAGTTTGTGGTAACTCTACTTTATTCATATTTAATGAGAATAGTAAAAGAAAATTTTGCCATTTTGCCAAAATTCATCGAGTCTTTTTATCTCAGCACTTTAAATATTAGACAAGTAGATATCACTACTAGAATAGTAAAGAAACAGTATTTTTCACATTGCCTTTTTAAAGTAATTTACTCTACAAATATTTAGATATCTTCTACGTACCAAGTACTGTGTGATGAACACCAGGAGATAAGGGTACACTCGCTGTCTTCAAGGAGCTTATAATCAGAGAGAAATATGCAAGTAATCATAACACAGCACAGTAATTACTATGGTGAAAGAGGGCGCAAAGTATCCTGGGAACACAGAGGAGTGGAAAAGTGAGGAGGGAGGGATGCACAATTCTGCAAATGAGCACTAGAGATTTTAGTGAAAAATCAGAATGTGCCAAGCCAGAGGATGGCTTTCCAAACAGAAAAAATAGCCAGCTAATACATATGGCTATCATTTACTGAGTGTTTATTATCAAGACACTTTGCTAATTATTTCACATATATTATCTCATTTACCCCACACAAGAATCCTAAAAAGATATTCAGTCCTAGAGAAGTTAGATAACTTGCCTAGGATCACTCAAATTCTCAGAACTGGAGCCCAGATTTGAAGTAGGGTTGTCCAAATGCAAAATTCAAAGGCCAGTAACACCGTACTGTATGTAACATGTTCCCATCCTATGCAATGCAAAGAAAAAGGAGAGATTTTAGTGCCAGGATACGAAGGATAATCAGATGAATACCAAGGAAAGCCCCAAGACAGGAGGTTCAAAGTCCAGTCCAAAGGCAAAATGCAAAGAACCAAGGTAGCTTCATAGTCCTTTTGGCTGCTAGAAAGGAATACTCACAATGAGCTGGGAATGGTGGTGCACAGCTGTACTCCCAACTACTTGGGAAAACTGCTTGCACCCAGGAGCTGGCGGCCAACCTGGGCAACACAGCAAGACCTCATCTAAAACACACGCACGCGTGCACACACACACACACACACACACACACACTCCACTCAAATTAAGTTTAAAGGTAGAACAAATCTACAATGACAGAAGCAGATCAGTGGTTTCCTTTGGGAGGATACTGACTGAGAAGGAAAATGGGGCAATTTCTGGTGTGCTGGTAATATTCTTTATCTATATTCTATATCATGATATACAGAGTAAAATATGTTTGTAAAAATTAATCTGCAATGGCCGGGCGCGGTGGCTTACGCCTGTAATCCCAGCACTTTGGGAGGCCGAGGCGGGTGGATCACGAGGTCAAGAGATCGAGACCATCCTGGTCAACACGGTGAAACCCTGTCTCTACTAAAAATACAAAAAATTAGCTGGGCATGGTGGTGCGTGCCTGTAATCCCAGCTACTCAGGAGGCTGAGGCAGGAGAATTGCCTGAACCCAGGAGGCAGAGGTTGCGGTGAGCCGAGATCGCGCCATTGCACTCCAGCCTGGGTAACAAGAGTGAAACTCTGTCTCAAAAAAAAAAAAAAATTAATCTGCAAATATATATTTAGGGATATCTTAAAAAAGATATCTTTATCTTTTTTATAGTCCATTTCAAAGTTTTTTTTAAAAAAAGTCTGGGGGACAGAGAGAAATTACCTTTCCAATCAGTGACCAGGTTGGGCTAATTCTACCTCCTTATATCTCACTATCGCACTTAACTGCTGCCACCACTGGGTCTAGGACCTTATCTCACACATGAACTACTGCATTTGTTACTAATAACAAAACAAACTTCTTGGTTTCCATATTATCTTAGTAATAATCACTAATAGTTTTATCTTTCATATGGAAAAGTATCCCAGTTTGGATAAAATATATGTCTGGTCTACCTGTATACATATAAGCCTCCTTGTCTCTGGTCTGCTCCTCCCCACTCAATTACATCTCCAAAATGCTCACATAGTAATCTTTATAAACCTGATCTTATTTCCAGCCTTTACACCCTGCAATGGTTCTTTTTCCTTTATTTACAAGATGGAGTCCAAATTCCTGAAATTATCCAAGCCCTGCTAGTACATCCAGCTTCATCATTTAACATCTGATATCATGAACCATCATCCCCAAACATCGTAAACTTTAGCCCAGTGTTTTGCAACCTTTTTTTCATTCTCACCCCCTCCAAAAGAACCTTTCAGACAAATTTTCCTAAGCACTGCCCCATTCCTAATTAAATACTAAGGAATAAGACATTGCCAATTTAGGGCTGAGTTTTGGAGGACTACAAACCATAGCAATAGCAGCAATTTTTTTTCCTCACTCCCCTAAAAACCAATTTTTGCATCTCTGGGAGTGATATCACTTCCAAAGGGAATGCATGCTCTAGACTTACAGACTGGCTTCTTACTCTACAACTATACATGGCTTGCCACCATCAGTACTTTTGCTCCTGCCTCTCTGCTTGGAATGTCCTCTCTCGATCATCCAGACATCAATTCATGACATTTAACACTGAATTCAATGCTGCTCCATGAAGTTTTTTCCTTTCCCCATCTTGTAATCCCAAAGCCCTATTCATATCTTTGTCACTAATAATCATAACATTTATTACATTTATGTTTTCTTTCTTTTTTTTGAGACAGAGTCTGACTCTGGCGCCAGGCTGGAGTGCAGTGGTGCGATCTCGGCTGGCTGCAACCTCCGCCTCCCGGGTTCAAGCAATTCTCCTGCCTCAGCCTCCTGAGTAGCTGGGACTATAGGCACACGCCACCACGCCCAGCTAATTTTTGTATTTTTAGTGGAGACAAGGTTTCATCACGTTGGCCAGGATGGTCTCAATCTCTTGACCTCGTGATCCACCCACCTCGGCCTCCCAAAGTGCTAAGACTACAGGCATGAGCCACTGCATCCGGCCACATTTATGTTTATGTCTCCCAAGTCACTGATGAATAGGGATCATGCTTCAATTCCTCTCTACAACCTTGGTTTTTAATATGTCAGAAATATTATTTCTTAAATGAATGTACAAATTAATCATCTGGGTGAGGTAGCCATATCCCAGTTTAAGTGGGACAGTCCCTCTTTAACCTGTTATTCTGGCATGAATATTAATACCTTCTCTTTTTTTTTGATTTTTTTTTTTTTTAAGACAGGGTTTCACCATGTTGGTCAGGTTAGTCTTGAACTCACGACCTCAGGTGATCCACCCGCCTTGGCCTCCAAAGTGCTTGGATTACAGGTGTGAGCCACCATGCCCGGACAATACCTTCTCTTTTAATTTCCAAAAATGATTTGAATAACGAATTGGTAATCTATACCTAGGAAACGGGAAATAAAATTCTGAGCAAGAGAACATAATCAGATCTGAGCATTAGGAAGATCACTCTAGCAGCAAGATGACAATAAAAATGACTCAAGCAAAAATCTGGGGGTGGAAACAATAAAATAGCCTGAACTAGAGTAGTAAAACTAGTAAGAAAAGGGGAAATAAAAAGATTCAGGGAATAAAATAAAGTTTAATGGCAAATTGTCTATGAGGAATAAAGAGAAATAATACAAATTTCTAGAGAGCGCAACTGGGCCAACTGCCAACAGAATATGAAAAAGGAATAATAATGGCTTCAATTTAGGACAAATGGTTGAAGAATCTTGAGGACAAGGTGGTTAGATACATAATGCTGAAGCACATAAAATGTAGCGAGTAAGTGGGAAAACATAGTCCTAGGAGGTCCTAGTCCATAACAATTAACTGAAACCAAGCTGCTAAGACCGTCCAAGAAATATGAAGTTAGCAGTTCTAATGAATTGGAAGTACTATCCTTTCAATACGTGATGACTTTACAAAATATATTTCCAAATTTTGGTTTGTAAAATATTTTTCATCATTTAGTATGTGCAAAACACGGCATTAAACACTGAGAGGGAAATAAACATTTAGGAAAATATAAGGAGTTCATTCTGAAGTAAAAAAAAAGAAAGGTTATAAAGAATGGTATTAAATGTGGACTGAATTGAGATACAGCTAAATTCAAGGTCTCAAATTATCACTGTGGCTTCTTTAAGGAATTCTGGCATAATGACATGAAGAAGTACAGGCACACCCTGTTTTTACTGTGCTTGGCTCGTATTGTGGGTTGTGTTTTTTTTTAAAATACAATTGAAGGTTCATGACAACCCTATCTCAACCAAGTCCATCATGCTCACTTCATGTCTCCATGTCACATTTTGGTAATTCTCATAACACTTCAAACTTTTTCATTACATTTGCTATGGTGGCCTGTGATCAGCAATCTTTCATGTTACTACTGTAACTGTTTTGGGGCACCACGAGCTGTGCCCAGGTAAGATGGCAAAGTTAATCGATATATGTGTTCTGACTGCTCCACTGGCTGTTCCCCCATCTCTCTCTCTCCCCCCCTCTCCTGGGGCCTCCCTATTTCTCAAGAGGTAGCAACATGGAAATTAGGCCAATTAATAACCTTACAATGGTCTCTAAGTGTTTAAGTGAAAAAAGTCACATATCTCTCAAAACTAGAAATGATTAAACTTAGGAAGGCTGAGAAAGGCCCAAAGCCAGGCCTCTTGCACCACACAGTTAGCCATGCAGTGAATACAAAGGAAAAGCATCTGAAGGAAATTGAAAGTGCTACTTTAGTGACCAAAAAAAATGATTTACAAAAATGAAAAAGCCTTATTGCTGATATGGAGAAAGTTTGAGTGGTCTGGATAGAAGATCAAACCGGTCACAACAGTCCCGTAAGCCAAAACTTAATCTAGAGCAAGGCCCTAGCTTGTCAATTCTATAAAGGTTGAGATGAGAGGGCTGCAGAAAAGTTTAAAGCTAGTGGAAGCTGGTTCAGGAAGTTTAAGAAAAAAAGCCATCTCCACTAACATAAAAGGTAAGTTATCCTGAAGACCTAGCTAAGATAATTAATGAAGGTGGCTACACTAAAAAACAGATTTTCAATGCAGACAAAACAAACAGCCTTACATCAGAAGAAGATGCCACCTAACACTTCCATAGCTACAGAGGAGAAATCGATGTCTCGCTTCAAAGCTTTAAAGCACAGGATGACTCCTGTTGGAGGGTAATGCAGCTGGTAACTTTAAGTTGAAGCCAATGATCATTTACCACTTTTAAAACCCTAAGACCCTTAAGAATTACATTAAATCTACCCTGCCTGTGCTCGATAAATAAACAACAAAGCCTAAATGATAGCACATTTGTTTACAGTATGGTTTACTATTTTAAGTTTACTGATGAGACCTGCTGCTCAGAAAAAAAGATTTCTTTCAAAATACTACTACTCACTGACAAGCATCTTGTCACTCAAGAGCACAAATGGAGATGTACAAGGAGATTAGTAATGTTTTCAGGCCTGCTGACATCCATTCTGTGGCCCATGGATCAAGGAAAAAATTTCAACCTTCAAGTCTTGCTATTTAAGAAACACATTTCATAAAGCTACAGCTGATATAGATAGTGATTCCTCTGACAGACCTGTGAAAAAAAAATTGAGAACCTTTTGGACAGGATTCATCATTTCAGATGCCATTAAAAATATCTGTGGGCCAGGCAGGGCGACTCACGCCTACAATCCCAACACTTTGGGAGGCTGAGGTGGCAGGATCACTTGAGTTCCCAGCCCAGACAATGTAGTGAGACTACCACTTAGAAAAAGAAAAAAATTGTGGGCCAGGCATGGTGGCTCATGCCTGTAATCCCAGCACTCTGGGAGGCCGAGACAGGCAAATCACAGGGACAGGAGATGGAGACCACCCTGGCTATCATGGTGAAACTCCATCTCTACTAAAAAATACAAAAAATTAGCCGAGCATGGTGACATGCTCCTGTAAGCCCAGCTACTCGGGAGGCTGAGGCAGGAGAATTGCTTGAAACCGGGAGGTGGAGGCTGCAGTGAGCCGAGATGGCGCCACTGCACTCCAGCCTGGGTTACGGCGTGAGCGAGACTTCATCTCAAAAAAAAAAAAATTTGTGATGCATAGGAGGAGGTCAAAATATCAACACAGGAGTTTGAAAGAGGCTGACTCCAACCCTTGTGAATGACTTTGAGGGGTACAACACTTCAGTGAAGGAAGCAACTGCATGTGTGGTAGAAATAACAAAAGAACTAGAATTAGAAATGGAGGCTGGGCTGGCTCCCAGCACTTTCGGAGGCCAAACTGGGAGGACTGCTTGGGTCCAGGAGTTCAAGAGCAGCCTGAGCAGCATAGCAAGATGTCCTCTCTACAAAAATAATCGGCCAGGCATGGTGGCCTGCGCCTGTAGTACCAACTACTCAGGAGGCTGAGGTGGAATCACTTGAGCCTGGGAAGTAGAGGGTACAGTGGGTTGTGATTATGCCATCACACTCCAACCTGGGCAACAGAATGAGATCTTACCTCAAAGAAACAAAAAGGAAAGGAAAAAAAAAAAAGAAATGGAGATGGAGCCTGAAGGTGTGACCAAATTACAGCAATCTCATGATAAAACTTGAGTGGATGAGAAGCTGCCTCTTATGCATGAGCAACAAAAGCGGTTTCTTGAGACAATCTACTCCTGGTGAAGATGACGCAAACGTTGTTGAAATGACAACAAAGAATTTAGAATGCCACATAAGCTTAAGCTTAGTTGATAAAGCAGCAGCAGAGTTTGGGAGGACTGACTCCAATTTTGAGAGAAGTTACTGTAGGTAAAATGCTATCAAACAGCATCACATGTTACAGAGAAATCTTTCATGAAAGGAAGTCAATAGATGCGGCAAACTTCATTGTCTTATTTTTAGAAACTGTCATAGCCACCCTGACCTTCAGCAACCACAACCCTCATCAGTCAGCAGCTATCAACACTAAGGTGAGACCCTTCACCAGCCAAAAGATGACGACTGGCTGAAGCTCGGATGACTGGTTAATGTTTTTTTAGCAATACAGTATTTTTAAATTAAGGTACATACCTTTTTGTAGACATAAGCCTATCACACACAGTAGACTACTCTATGTGTAAACAACTTTTATGTGCACCAGGAAATAAAATTCACGTGACTCACTTTATTGGGACATTGGTGTTACTGCAGTGGTCTGGAACCAAACCTGCAGTATCTGGGAGGTATACCTGTACCTTAACAGCTTTTGTTTTTTTAGAGCACTTAATTTTCCATAAAGTATTTAAGTCTAAAACTTTCCATAAGAAAATCTTTGCAAATTGAAAAAGGAAATCAGAGAACTAGCTCAGGAAAGACAATGTTCTGTGAAAGCTGAATCTTAAGGAGAAATCACACACACACACACACACACACACACACACACACACACACAGTTAGAAAGATATCTAAACGGCACACTTTATAACATGTGTCTATACTCGATGTCTGGCTCACTAGGATTATGCCAGAGTTGGTAGTTTCACCTAAGGACAACAGATGGTTCAAAATATAGGAACCATTAATTTTGTCCCAGAAACACAAGGAGTTCTTTACTCATTATTTACTCATCTATTACACAATGCAAACAAATGATTTCAACATACTAATTCTTATCCCTTTATATATTTTTCACAATGCTTTGCACCCAGTAGGCATTCAAGGAAAAATAAGCTGAATAAATAATAATAAACCCCTTCTATTTTACACTTTATTAATTTGGCGTCTAGTACACCACCACTCTCTTGGTTTTTCTCCTACTGCACTGTTTGCTTCCACTCATTCTCCTTTGCTGATTTCTACTCTTCTCCCCTGACCTTATATTGTTCTCATGTCCCATGGCACTCACTGTCCTTGGTCCTCTTCTATTCTATACGTACACTCATTACTTGGTAATTTTATCTAGTCTTATGACTTTCAGTATATGTATGCTGATGACTATAAATTTTTATCTCCAGCCCAGGCTTCTTAGTAATATAAATTTGTATATGAAACTTCTTACTCATTTCTAACAGACATTTCAAACTTGACATGTTCAAAACTCAGTTTCTGATCTTGCCCCCTAAAACCGACTCCTTCTGCAGTTTTCCCCATCTCTCTGATGGCAGCTTAAACCTCTCTGACAATAACTCCAACACTCCAGTCATTTAGGCCAAAAACTTTGAAATCATGCTTGATTCTTCTCTTTTCCTCAAGGTCCACACCTAATCCATTAGCAAATCCTGTTGGCTAACCCTACAAAGTATTTCTAAAATTTGACCACTTCTCATCACTTCCGTTACTATCACTATCACTTTAGTCAGAGTTACTATCACCTTTTACCTGATTTAATGCAATAATGGCCTTAACCTCCTGCTTTTGCCCTTAAACACCAACAGTCTATTCTCAACACAGCAGCCAGGAGACTCTTTTTAAAACGTTATTAAGCGGGGTAGTCAGGTGTAGTGGCACCTGCCTGTAGTTCCGGCTACTTGGGAGGCTGAAGCAGGAGAATCTGTTGAGCCTAGGAATTAGGGACCAGATTGGGCAATACAGTGAGACCTTCTTTAAAACCAAAGATAAAAAAAAAGGTTAAGTAGGTCAATATCACTCCTCTGTTTCAAAATCTTTCAGTGTTCCGTCTCACTGAAAAGTCAAATAATTTACAATGATTTAGAAAGTTCTACATCGTGTGCCCTATGCTATGCATCATTACTTCCTCTCCTACTTCATCTCTTACTGCTCTCACACTTGTTCACCCTTCTCCAGTCACACAAAGCTGCTTGCTATTTCTGGAATGTATCAAGACACACTCTCAACATAGGGTCTTGGCAACGATTGCTCCCTTTGCTGAGAAAGCACTTTCTCCATATACCCCTATAGTTAATGCCATCACATGCATCAAATCTTTGATCAAAAATCATCTCAACCCGGACAAACAAACCACCTTATTTAAACTGCAACCCAGCCCTTGCCCACTGCTTTCAATCCCTCTTATTCTGCTTTTTAATAGCAATTATAAGCTACATATTATGTAACTTATCTGTTTATTATATTCATTATCTGTTTTCCCCCCTCTTCACTATCAGAATGTAAGTCTTACTAGGGCAGACGTGCTTTGCTCATGGATACAACCTAGTGCACAGAATAGTGCCTTGAACTGGTAGACTCTCAGTAAGCAACTATTGAGCTAATATATTTATAATAGACTCTTAGGAGTCCAGTAAAAGAGCAAGGACCTTCTTAAAACAGAAATGAACTTGTGAGAATTTCGTTAAATTATTTATCACAAACAAATCATCACTAAAATTCAGATTTCCTTCTTCATACTTCTTTACCCCAAACAAATTCTACACTCATTCAAAAGCACTAAAAATGCATCAGTTAATCTCTTATGCTGCTAGATGTCAGGGCTATCTTCTGTTTACTGTGGGCAGCTATTTATTATTCCCTTGAGCAATGTTACTGTTCCAATAAAATAAAGTACTTAACACAGCACACACTGGCCAACATAACTTTAAAAACAGGTTAGAAAATTTCCTAAGGCTCAAAAATAGGCAATTTCAGCCAGGCACGGTGGCTCACACCTGTAATCCCAGCACTTTGGGAAGCTGAGGTGGGTGGATCACTTGAGGTCAGGAGTTCAAGACCAGCCTGGCCAACAAGGCGAAACCCCATTTTTACTAAAAATAATACAAAAATTAGCCGGGCATGGTGGTGTGCACCTGAATCCCAGCTACTCGGGAGCTGAGGCAGGAGAATCACTTGAATCCAGGAGGTGAAGGTTGCAATGAATTGAGATTGGGCCACTGCACTCCTGCCTGGGCAACAAAGTGAGACTTTGTCTCAAACAAATAAAAAGGCAATTTCAAACTAAATAATTCTACTGTTAAAGAGCAGTAGAATTTTCCCATTAAAATGTGAATTTAGTAACACAAGTAATGTTTAAAATTAAGTGTCTAGGCACCAGGCACTGTGGCTCACACTTATAATCCCAGCACTCTGGGAGGCCAACGTGGGCAGATTACTTGAGGTCACAAGTTTGAGGCCAGCCTGGGGAACATGGTGAAAGCCCGTCTCTACTAAAAATACAAAAAATTAGCCGGGTGTGGTGGTACGTGCCTGTAGACCCAGCTACTCGGGAGACAGAGGCAGAAGAATCTCTTGAACCCGGGAGCCAAAGGTTTCAGTGAGCTGAGATCATGCCACCACACTCCAGTCTGAGTGACAGAGTGAGGCTGTCTCACAAAAAAAAAAAAGTTTTAATCTTATGACTTATAGCTGAGGTTTGTTGTTTGTTTGTTTTGATCTCTTTTAGATGGAGTCTTGCTCTGTCCTCCAGTCTGAGTGACAGAGTGAGACTGTCTCAAAAAAAAAAAAAAAAAAGAGAAGAAATTACACTAAACTAGACCTACATTACACATTGTAAGCCTTGTATAATACTTTCCAATGCTACAAAGCTGTACGCGAATTCGCCTACTCAAATTTATACTATCAGTAAGCTCAAATTGACTTCAGGAATCATCATAAGGAAATAAAAACACATGGAATTATGAATGCATACCTCGAAAAGAGAACTCTGGAAAGTGGTAGAATCTGTGTTGTTCCTATGCAAGCATCAGGATCTTCAATAACATAATTTGATCTATCATGACATCAGTTAGGGCCTGAATAATGATCATGTACCAAAAGGTCAGCCCAACCGCTGAGCAGCCCTAAGGCTCAGTATGCAAAACACTACATATCTGAAGAACTCCAAAGTGACTTAGAAAGAATTAAAGCATTTCATTTCATTTACTGCAACTTTAAATAAGACAATCCAACAATCCACCCACACTGTTGCTGTTTTGTTTAGAAAACACGTCCCACCTGTTATAGAAACTTCTCCAAATAAAGGAAAATCTTCCCCCAAACCTCAGCATTCTACCTGGATAGGCAAACCTAACAGGTTTTAGTTATGTGCGTGAAAACTAGCCTTCAGGTCGAATGAACTCATTTAAGCTAATGCAATTACTGTTAACTCAACACAGCAAATTTTGGATCTGAGCACGAAATACTGTAAAATTTCCCAGGGACAGTCTGAAAAAGTCCCTACAGTGGTGATCTTTAAACATCCATCATTTACACAAAATTCACCATTTGACTGGACGTAAACTTTTAAACTAACTTTGAAAACTTCATATATTTTTAAGCAACTGTACAATATTTCAGGGATCTTTAAAAGAAAAACTATTTCTAAATTAGATGGCTGAGATACTTCCTTTACAATTTCCATCTCGTTTTTCATAGTCTACTTAAACGAATAGGCATCTAACTCCGAAACGAATATTTTACCCAACTCAAAAAATAATTAATAAAGCACTTAATAATGGTGCTTTCTTAACTACACTTGGAAGCCCCCAGCAAGAACAGGTACGCGGGTTAAGACGGCATCACGGGCAGTAAGGGCGGTCAGTATCCTACTGGCGACAAGGGCCTGGGTCAGGGCAGACACTCAAGAGAACAGATACCCAGTAGCAGGTGCGAGGCTCTGGCAACAGGGCAGTCGCCGCGGGTTTCGGGCAGACAGGGGGATGCTGTCTGCTGGACTGTGGGGCGCGCACGAGGGTCGACCAGCCTCACCTCGGGAGTCCGCTCGGGCGGCTTCTTCCTCAACGCCTGCCTAGCGCCAGGGTCCACGGGTGAGTTCATGGCCACGGTCCGGGTGCTCCCCAGCCTGCCCTTAGCAGCCCACGCCACAGTTCATTCACCCCAGGCAAAGGGTGCGGTACTTTGCCCCCGCCCCAAAGAGGGAACTTCGCGCCGTAACAAGGTCCAAGCTCAAGCAAACAACCCTTCGCAACGCCCGCTTAGGGCCTCTACCCACGCGCGACTGGCCGTAGACAAACCCGCGCGGGGGCGGGGGAGGGTAAGTGCGCCTGCGCCGCACGCACGCGCACGCTAAGGAGCACCCAAGGGAGTGACTCCACTGTGACGTCAGAATTGGGGCGGTGCGAGTAGGTTGTTTCCTGCAGTAGTCGTGAGATTCAAAGACACCTCGCGAGACCTCACCTAAACCCGTCACGGGATCCGCCTCAATGTTGTGGTTCTGGCCTCTCCATCCGCCGTAGGAGCCGGAAACGCGCTCGGGGCCTGAGCAAAAGTAGCATTTTGGGGCAGAACCGTGGGATGGCGTTCTGAGTGGAGAGAACTGTTGTGCTCAAATCCGGAAGCCCAGGGCGTGGCCAAGCCCGGGCTTGCGCTCCCCTTCTGCAGCTTCCACAGCCAACTTTGAATATACGGAAGTAGAAGCCGCCATTTGACAAGGAAGTCCACGCACACCGTATCTCTTTAAATAAAACGAAATCTCTTGTGAAAGCTGCCCACAGAAAAGTCCTTGTTCTATTCGAAACGGACGTCCTAAGACCAGGTCAGAGAAAGCAAATTTTGACGGCCAGGATGGGCAGCCAGTGCCGCGGCCAGCTGACGATTACCTTTGAGTCAAAAAACTGGGTTTGGACTGCGTTCGTGAAAGTAAATGCCCTGGGCAGCCCTCTCTCAGGCAACTGGGTTTAGGGTTGAACTTGAGTGGCACCTCTTGCAATACTTTTTACATTCTAGTCTGCTTCCCAACAGACTGTTTCACTGGTAAGAAAAACAGACCACCCTTAGGAGCAGCCAGAGAGCTGCTGAGGTTGTTTCAACAATAAGCTCACTGACAATTCCAGAATCCATCGCTCTAGGATAGTCCTTACCCTTTCTCATAAGTTCATAGGTAACAGTTCCTAACTTTGGCAACACCACCCTTCCACTGAATTTTAAGCTCCTTGAGGGCTGTAACCACATGTAGGTACGCCTTGGTATTTCTCACAGCAATTAGCACAGCTCACTGAATAACAAAGTGATTTATGATTATGACGGTGCTTTCAACTAGTGACCGATTCACACAGTAATTTTCGGCAATGACGGCTCATGCTAATAAGGGCTGTTTTCTGTTGGTCCTGGGGCTTGTCCAAACTGGGAATTTACAACAACATACTTTTAACATTTCTCTTTTTCAGGTGTAGAACAAAAACCTTGCTAGAGAAGTGTGACATAGCCATTGTAGAAATAAATTGAGGAAAAATCACAAGGTGGGACAGACGATCCGTTTTCCTCATCTTTTTTTTTTTTTTTTTTGTATAAATATAACCTCTCAAAGGCCTGCGCAGGATCAGACAAAAGCTATCCCTTCCATTCTTCAAGGATCAATTTCCAGAGTCACATCAATAGTTTGAAAGAGAGAAAAGGAACTATAAAGCATAATCACCATGTACTTGGAATTTAGGGGCAAACAAACCTAGAATTTGTGTCTCTAATATTAAACCTCTTCTAGTTAAGTAACTTGAAGCTATTTAACATCTCTGAACTTCATTTTCCTAATCTGTTAAATGGGAATATAAAGGACCTATTGTTTCAGAATTTTCTTAAGGTTTCGTGAGAAAATTCACATGAAGCACTTAGTATGTTGTCTGCACAATCCAAGCACTCTTTATTATTTCCATTATTTCGCCTCTGGGAAGTGATTATTTATTTATTTATTATTTATTTTTGAGACTGAGTTTCACTCTTGTTGCCCAGGCTGGAGTGCAATGGCATGACCTTGGCTCACGGCAACGTCCGCCTCCTGGGTTCAAGGGATTCTCCTGCCTTAGCCTCCCGAGTAGCTGGGATTACAGGCCCCCACCACCACATCCGGCTAATTTTTGTAGTTTTAGTGGAAATAGGATTTCACCATATTGGCCAGGCTGATCTCGAACTCCTGACCTCAAGTGATCCACTCACCTTGGTTGGCCTCCCAAACTGCTGGGATTATAGTTGTAAGCCACTGCTTCAGCCTGGGAAGTGATTTCTCTAAAGTAGAAATTAAACTATGAATACTTTATTTTTTAAATGTAGTTTTTTTTCACTTGTAACAATTCAGAAACACATTTAAGTATTTGTGAAGATGTGGAGCAAGAGGAACTCTTTCAAACTGCTGGTTAAGTCCAAGTTGGGAAGTCACTTTTGACCAAAAAAAAAAAAAAAGTAATAAAGCTGAAACATAACACACCTTGTGACAGCAAGTCCACTCCTTGATATAGGCCCTGTAGCAGCAGTCCCCAACCTTTTATTTCACTGGTTTTGTGAAAGATAAACTTTCTATGGGGCTGCGGGGGGAGGGTTTCAGTATGGAACTGTTCTAGGTCAGATCATCAGGCATTGGATTCTCATAAGGAACATGCAAACTAGTTCCCTCACATGTGCAGTTCATGATAGGGTTCCTGCTCCTAGATAATGTAATGCCCCTGCTAATCTGACAGGGGGTGGAGCGCAGGCAGTTATGCTTGCTCACCTCCTGCTATGCAGCTGCTTCCTAACAGGCCATGGACCAGTAGCAGCCTCAGCATGGGGACTGGGGACCCCTGCCCTATTAACAGAAAAGATGGACAAAAATGTTCATTACTCATAGAAACCCAAAACTGGAAATAACCCAAATATCCATCAATACTGAAGGGATCAATTGTGAAATATTCATCCACAATGGCATATAGCTACATAGCACATAGTGATGATTCTCCAACATAATATTGAGAGAAAAAAAGGAAAACAAAATACAGAGTATAATTATACATGCAGAGTTTAAACACAAGCAAAATTAGGTCTTTTAGGAATGCATATAAAGAAGTAAAATAGTAAAGAGAAAGCAAGGAAATAAAGTCAGGTTGGTAGTTACAAAAATGAGAAGGTAGAGCATTATGATCAGGATAGAGCACATGGAGAACGGGGTCTTCTGGGCTGCTGAAAATGATCTACTTATTGGCCTTATTGATGGTTACATGAGTATATATTCTGTTTTCTGAATATATTTCACAAGAGGAAGTATGCAAACATAATTAGGCTTTGTCATTAGACAGCAACAGTAAAAACTACATTAATATCCATGGTGACTATCCATATCTAAAAAGTATACATTTTCAAAATCTGTCTTGTCCTTTACTATATTATATTGTTATATACAGAAAAAAGTGAGGAGAGACAGTAAAGTTCTAATAGCTATTTTCAGACAAAAGGCAACCTCCAGGGCAGGGTTCACCAGCATTAACTTGTATCTGAAAGAAAAATATAATGGTCTAAATGCAAGTAATTTATCAAATTGTGGGAAAATAAGGACTTTTTAAAAAAATTGGCTTAACTATTTATTTTTATTAAACTTACTATTACCTGACAGCACATTACATATGAGTAACATATATATGTATTTAGTTTTTTTGGTCTATCCCCTCCACAAAAGGGAAAACATGTAAATTCTATATAAACAGAAATAATGTGTCATTTACTGGCATATCCCTAGTACCCAAACCTATGCCTAGCGCATAATAGGTGTTGAATAAACATTTGCTGAATTAACAAAGGGAACTAAGGACTGACTTATTAAGAGGACACTTTGCAATTAGAAAAAGAGGTACTTGAATATCATGAACCTGCTTGAGTGAAAGAAAATTTCTTTTTTTCTTTTTGAGATGAGTTTCACTCTTATTGCCCAGGCTGGAGTGCAATGGCGCATTCTCAGCTCACCACAACCTCCACCGCCCAGATGCAAGCAATTCTCCTGCCTCAGACTTCCGAGTAGCTGGGACTGCAGGCACCTGCCACCGTGCCTGGCTAATTTTTTATATTTTAGTAGAGATGGAGTTTCACTGTGTTAGGATGGTCTCAATCTCTTGACCTTGTGATCCACCAATCTTGGCTTCCCAAAGTGCTGGGATTATAGGCGTGAGCCACTGTGCCCAGCCAAAAATTTTTTTAAAGAAAAGAGAGGTAGATTGCTCTCCACTGACAAAGATGATGTCTGGTTACATAGCTACTGCATTGCAAAATTGAATGCTCAATAAACAAACATAATCATATATCCATCTTTCCAGAATAACTGCAAACCACAAAAACATGAAGTAAAGGGCTCTGGTTTTAACAGTATTTGAAATGAAGTAAGGAATTGAGATTTGGAGTATGCTACAGGTTGAGTCACTACTATGGAAAAATAAGAGCTTTTACTGACTCACATCCAGAAGGTCAGTTGTTATCATTGAATCAGAATCTCTGGGAGTGGAGATCCAGGAATTCATATTTTTCAAAAGCTACCCCAGGTGCTCCTAATATGCAACCAGGTTTGAAAACAACTTTAAACTATAGTATCTGTAGTTCTAAACTAGTCTGATCCATTTTTAAGCCCAGCCATTGTACCATACTTAAGAAGGACATTGACTTGTAAGTGCTAGACCAAAAATGCCCCCCAAGAATGGTACCACAAGATTCTTAAGGAACTAATACCTTCCGTGTATTTACACATTTATCGACAGTTTCGTCCTTCCCCTTGAGACAATGTAGGAAAGGAATATTGCCTTTATCATTAATTTGAATTTGTGTACTGAGGTAAATATAAAGACAGGTTTTTGGACTGTCCTTATTAAGACAGGCACTTGAAAAGGAAGGAAGCTCAGGCTTCTTTAACTTAAGACTCTCCTTAGAGTAAATGCAGGTTTATTTGTGGGATGTCTAAGAAGTCTGTGTTAACCCAGATAGTGGTGTCTGCAGTCTGATGAAGGGATCAGGTCTAGATTCAGGTTTACCAGAAAGAAAGTTGGTGTTAAAAGAAAGATAAAGAGACCTAATCACCTCACTATCGGAGGAGAGAGGGTAACTGAGCACATCCTTTAAGACCAAAAGGCCACCAAAGTTCTCCTGACAAATAATGGATGGAAACATATTCTGGTTTTGACTGCTTTTTTTTTTTTTCAGGGAAGTCTCAATTAATCTTAAATTTAGAGCAAACATGGCAAAGCCCAGTCTGCAGTAAGGAAAAAAAACAGGAAGCACTACACTCTCCTGTCTCCCCTTTTTCTATCTGCCTAAGCTGTTCCCACTCACACCTTCAGCTCAGGTTTGGTCCTACTTGCCACCCTACCCCTACCTATCATATTGGCAAAGACAGATGAAGAAATACCGGATATCTTTACAATGTATCTGTCACCACACAGTAGTTGAGAAACCATTCTGGTCTGGGAGAAAAGATGAACAACACAGGAAAAACTGTATGACTTCGAATAATCACATTAAAGTCTCTATATTTCCTTTTCTCATTAGCAAAAATCTTCTCGTAAATGTTACCAATTTTAAACCTCTAAAATAGCTGAGATTATTTCTCAAATACTTGAGACTTATCTGCTTTGAAACAGTCCACTTATTCTCTTTGGTTACGAGTGATACATGTAATATTATACGAAAACAGGTACATCAAAAAACCCCTGGTCTAGTCCTGCCTCCAGGACTAACTCTGCCCAGATCAACCCAGCCTGAGGAAGAGAACTTACCAATACTGTATGCTTACTCACTGATGAATCACTGCTATAGAGCAGGCACAAAGCTGACTTCCCTACAATACAGATAAAGACAACAGACTTGCTCAGTCACATGCAAATCAGTGAACAAAGAGGACTAAAACCCAAACTATTCAGCCAATTTTTTGTAAAGTATACTAATTTGTATTGAATACAATGTTCTTTTTTATTGAGACCGAGATTTGCTCTTGTGCCCAGGCTGGAGTGCAGTGGTGCGATCTCAGCTCACCGCAACCTCTGCCTCCAGGTTTAAGCAACTCTCCTGCCTCGGCCTCCTGAATAGATGGGATTACAGGTGCCTGCCACCACGCCTGGCTAATTTTTGTATTTTTAGTAGAGAGGGGGTTTCACCAGGTTTGTCAGGCTGGTCTCAATCTCCTGACCTCAGGTGATCTGCCTACCTCAGCCTCCAAAAGTGCTGGGATTACAGGCATTAGCCACTGCACCCGGCCTGCATTGAATACAATTTTCTTAACAACATATGTAACTTCTAGGTTTTTGATTATTGGGTTCAGTTTGCTTGCATAAAAGCATTTAAATAAATTTTCAATTTGTTGTCTGTATAAGATACTCTATTTTCTGTAACTATGTTTTTATTCATAAGAACATGTTAAAAATTCTCACAACAATAGGTGGGGGGGGGGACACAGGAGGAAGACTGGCCACATTATCTGGTAAAAGTAGCAACCAAAAATTATTAAGCACTTGGAGTATGCCAGCACTGAGCTAAATTCTTGACATTCACTATTTCATTTGATTCTCACAACCACCTCATGAAGTAGATTCTATTAAATTACCTTTGTGGAAAGGTCACATCCTTAGAAGTTAACTCTGGGCAAGAATCTAGGTGGTCTGACATCAGACTCCATAATGTTAAGTATACTTTAATATATGAAAGAAAGACCAACGCCATCCATCAAATTGACATGTGTATTTATTGCACAAATATCCCCTAGAACTGGGAGGTTATTATAATACAAGTGTACATTTGAGAAATGTATACAGAACAAGAAACAACTATGTACATTTTACATATCCATCAACTAAGTAACTTAGAAAAAGCAGAACAATCTTATAAGACATATACCAGAAATAGGCATTGTGTAAAATCTGTTTTTTTAAGTGATCATCCCCAGAGTATGCCAATTCCAACAAAACAAAATCTGTAATAGTATGTTTTTATTGCACTTAACATTTTCAAACTCAAAATTAAGACATTAATAAAAGCCAGAAATACTTAAAATCAAACCAATTAGTTTATATACAAGAAAAAAAGTTTTAATTCTATAATGTAAAAGATCCCTTTTTTATTTCCTATTTCAATAAACAGGGTTTTCATTTTGATATGTAACAACTGTCTGTATCATAACTTGAAAAAATTATTTTGAACAAGCCAAAAGTATTTTCACATTCATCATAATGACCACACTTTAAACTAGCAGCAGCTCATTCCTTGGGCTTTGCATAAGGAAAGAATGACTATGATGAAGGTAACAGAAATTATAGAAGGATTAGGAATTATAAAACTCAGGAATGGGAGGGACGGGGGAGGAAAACAACAACTCAGGAATCCTATAAGGATTAATGATTCTTTAAGGAACTATAGGCCACTTCCTTCCCAGCGAAGCTTAGCTTTAGAAACAACAGTAGCATGAGCCACCCACTTATTGAGGACTAGAATTTATAAATGGTAAATAAACATTTTAAATAAAGAATAGTTTGATGGTTAAGGAAACACCCAGACATTATCCAACTGCTACATACAGCTACAATATAAAAATAATGAACAAGGCCGGGTGCAGTGGCTGATGCCTGTAATCCCAGCACTTTGAGAGGTCGAGGCGGGTGGATCACTTGAGATCAGGAGTTCAAGACCAGCCTGGCCAACATCATGGTGAAACCTCATCTCAATAAAAGTATAAAATTAGCTGGGCGTGGTGGTACACACTTGAAATCTCAGCTACTTGGGAGGCTGAGGCAGGAGAATCACTTGACCTGGGAGGCAGAGGTTGCACTGAGCTGAGATGGCACCATTGTACTCTAGCCTGGGTAACAAGAGTGCAACTCCATTAAAAAAAAAAAAAAAAAAAAAAGTAAAATGGCCCACAAGTGTATGAACTTTTTAATATTCTGAATTCTGCCAAAAAGATTGACTCACAGAATTCCAAAATTAGACAACCAAATAATTTTGTTAATGCATGCAATAAGAAAATTAAGCCAAAGTAAATATATCCACAAACACTCCTTGGCAGCGAGTCATCCATGGGAGATTCAGGTAATAACTGGGACCAGGTAAAAGGTCATGGGCCAAACAGATTGCAGACATACCAATTTCAGGTTTACATTCCATAAAAACAATCATTTCTTCTTCATCTAGTTGGAGGTCTCTCTTTTTTTTTGAGAGAGAAAGGAGTCTCACTCTGTTGCCCAGGCTGGAGTGCAGTAATGCAATCTTGGCTCACTGCCACTTCTGCCTCCCAGGTTCAAGCAATTCTCCTGCCTCAGCCACCTGAGTGCCATCACACTGGCTAATTTTTTGTATTTTTAGTAGAGATGGGGTTTCACCATGTTAGCCAGGATGGTCTCGATCTCCTGACCTTGTGATTTGCCTGTCTCAGCCTCCCAAAATGCTGGGATTACAGGTGTGAACCACTGCACCTGGCCTGGAGGTCTCTTGAATACATACAGAACAAGGCAAAATGTGACCCAATGCTGTAAATTCAAGGTCAAAGACAACTTTCCATTAACTGTTGAAAATTTAACAGCAAGAATGGATGTGTTATACAGTAAATGTATTTTAATAACTGAATAAACAAGTGTATTTTTTAAATCAATGATGAAATTACGATGAAAATAGTCAATGAAAGCAGAAACCAACTTTACTACTAGCATTAAGTTTCTTAGACCAGACAAGCAAAGAATAAGCTATAATGTAGTATTCAAGTAAACTGAGGTAGTAGAGCATATTGAAAACTTTATCCACCCAACTTTCTATTTACATTATTTACAAGAGTTTGGTTCCGTATTAGCCTTTCTTACAAGCAACACTCTATAGTATGTACAAAGGCAACGACTGAGAAGTAAAATTCTTTGAAAAAAAAAAAACGCAATTTTAGAAGGGAGAGTCTCGTAGAAAAAAGAGAATAATTTTAAGAGTTATGAGTTCTATTAGTGTAAATGGAGTATTATTAAGCAGTGAAACAAATATTCAGCTCCTATGGGTTCATGAAGGGCTGATACCAAAAGCAAGGGCCTTGGCTACCTGAGCAGTTTTAAAGAATATAGTATTGTTTTTGCCAATGCTTTGGTGTAATTTTTAATCCTAATTTTTATTTATGTCAAATTAGTGAATATGTAAATATTAATATTCATAAGAATAGTTCATACTTATAAACAAACGGTATGAAGTAGTATTCTCATTTGGGGAATCTCAACCTTCAAAAGGTTGGCTTTACTTATATTTTAGGTTATGTGAAACAGAAAAATCACCAGTAAGTAACAGTTCAGCATTATGGACAATACTAGTTGTAATTTTTTTTTTTAAGGTGTGTTTACCAATCTTGTATTTCTTACCTCTGCTTTTTTAAAAAAATAGGTATATATGTACACTTGGGTGGATAACATAACACATTTACACTCATTATTCTAAGTTTGTTATAATTAACAGGCTGTTTAAAATACTTGGAGAAATAACCAGAAATTAGCTGTTTTGAATTGCAAAACAAAATAACAAATAATCAAGGTTTTAGAGATTTCTGTACCTTAGAAATTGAAAATTAAAAACTAACAAAATGACTTTCTGAGCCATTAAATCATGAGACACTGTTGCTATTTATGAGTTGTGACAACACTGCAGTGATCACATGAAACTCCTGATAATATTCATTTTGTAGAAATTTCTACCATACATTTTGGCTTTTTCGAATGCTTCAAAATTATTAACGTTGCTCTAATTTGTTTAAAAATCTACCACCACCCAAAAGTCCAGTCAAAAAGAAAAAGCCATCTGACATATACAGAATACACAATGCTGTGCAGGATACCCTGGTGACTGACTCATTCAGAAGAAAGTCTAAGAGGGAAAAAGAATCTCCACAAATGCATGTTGTGTCTGCTTCCTTGGTTTCTACTTATCTTCCCACCAATTTCTAACAATCTTTAGGCATACTAAAGGAGTATTTGTGCAACATATGGAGAGTGAGTGCTTGCTATAGCAGCCAGAAGTGGAAGATCACTGGATTCAATCCTGAAATAAAAGAAAAAAAAATGTCAGTTCTGATTTTCTATACTGAGGACATGAACTCTATAGGCAATGACCACTACCTGTAAGGTCACAGTACCTCAATGGTTAAGGACCTAGGTCACTCAGGACAAAAGGAAAATTTTTCAGTAAATAAAACACAGAACTACAGATATGAGTAACAAAATCATAAATGTAGGAAAGTATCTCAATGACATGCTGATAGAACATACATTTGGGCAAGGCACAATGACTAACAACTACAATCTAGTGTAATAATAGCTTGATACAGTGACTCATACCTGTAATCCCAACACTTTGGGAGGCCTAGGTGGGAGGACTGTTTAAGCCTAGGAGTTTAAGACCAACCTAAGCAACATAGTAAGACCTTGTCTCCACAAAAATTTTTAAAAACTAGCTGGGAGTGGTGGTGTGTGCCCATGGTCCCAGCTACTACTGAAGCTGAGGCAGAAGGATCTCTTGAGTCTGGGAAGTTGAGGCTAAAGTCAGCCATGCACCAACAGCAGGGCGACAGAGCAAGATCCTGTCTCAAAAA
>NW_016107391.1:10571910-10583337 GCF_001604975.1 Cebus imitator | reverse complement strand
AAAAAAAAAAAGAGTAATAGTCTGTACCCAGATTGTTTGAGATTCAAATGCTTTTATAATAAGATTTACTGGAAGTAATGGGAGCTTCATCAAAATATATCCTACCACAAATTTATAGAAAAAGAAAAATGGCCAATCAACATAGATAATAGTAATCAGATCCCTCATGGTTAGAGAAATTTGGATAAAATCAGGTGCCATTTTTTAGCTGGTACCTTGGAAAAGATGAAATGTGGTAATAGCCAGTAGTGAGTAGAGTGCCTATTACTATTTGTGGGAATTCATACTGAAACTTTCTGGAGAGTATTCAGTATAATCTATCAAACTATCAATACAGGCCCTTTAACCAAAACTTCTATTTCAATGAATTTATCCTACAAATGTCAAAGATTTATATTCACTCTAGCATTGGTTTATAGCAGCAAAAAACTAAAAATAATCTAGGTTCCAAAATATAATGGAATGCTAGACAGCCATTAGGAAGAATGACATTGATTGGTATGTGCTTATATGAATATTCAAGATATATTAAAAGTTGTACAACAACATAAGAGTATAAACCAACTTAGATTTTTAAATAATATTCATTTAAAAATTCTATAAAACAATCTGTTAACAGTGTCTGAATAGGGGTTGGAAGTTGGGGGAAAAAAGACAATGACCTGCTTTTCATTGTATGCCAAAATATACTGTACATTTTGGTTCTATGTATGTTAGTTTTAAATCTTATCTTAAATATTTTTACATAAAGGCATTAAACACACACACACACACACACACACACACACACACACCACTCACCCCCCAGAAATACAAGATTATATTCCGTTACCGATTTTCCAAATATTGGAGAACAATTTTCTCTGTATAACTCAAGTAAAAATCTTCATCAGGACTTGACTAACAGTGTGGTACTACAGAATATAAATAGGGTCTAAAGTAACCAAGATACAGAGTCATTCAAATCCCTATCAGTCCTACCAGTGTGTGACATGTGGCATGTTAACTGACAGAATCACCTGGATGACACTGCCTACGCACTGTAGGATGATAATAAGAATTAAGAAATAACACTAATAAAAATTTTTCATTTGGGTTTCTGACATATAGTAGGTTCTCAGTGATGTTGGTTTCTTTTCCCATCATAAAAGCCAAACTAGATAAAAGCTCTAGCTTGTTTTACTTTCTTTAATGGGATTTCAAGAAATGATTCACACGAACACGCCTAAAGTAGCCAAAGAACAGAGGAAAAGTGACCACAGAACATAATGAAATAGGGCTATACTATGTCCCCCACCAAGTTCCCATTCTTCTTTCAGTAAGCATTTTTGTTAACTTTTCTGCCACAGAAAAATGCAGAGTAGACAGATATAATATATAGTTAATGGGAAGAAGGAGTAATATGTAGATAATGTATTACCATTCGCAGACTTCTGTTACATCATTTGGAAGGCAGGGTAGATGCTTGGGAAGAATGAGTTTTCAACATATGTAAAAAATTTAAAAATGAGTATGTACTTATTTTTTCTGACACAAAAATTCAGATTTTAATTCATTCTGACTATATTCTCAACCTACTACATGAATGGCACAAAGAAGGGATAATGCCTTTCAGATTAGTGGATGACAGGGAATCTGCTATTACATGGTACAGGGCAACCTAAATGATAACAGCCTCCAGCTTCTCATAGAAAAAGATACTTAAAAGAAAAAGGGCAATTCTAAGGATCATTCCTTATCTTATGACAGAGCAATGAAAGCAAAGCCAGAAAAGAAAGCATTAACATACCCCAGAACCACTCCCAGCTCCTTGACATGAACACGCATCTGCCCCCTCAGGTATTCAGACAGCATTTTACTTTTGAAGTATAGCTCCTGCAACCGGTCTTCAAGATGCATTACACACTGCAGTTAGGGAGAAATCAATAATCAAGTGAGAAAATAGTATGCAACTCTAAGTCATGGCAAATTCCAAAACATAATGTTTCTGACAATTCTCTTTATTTATTCCAACATGAACTAAAATTTGAAGCACATTTTTAAAGTATGTAGTTTTAGCTAAAAAGGAAGTGAAACTTTTTCTGGCTCATATCAAAGATTAGCTTCTACAGCATTTTTTTGTTTGTTTTTTCTTAACTGCGCTAAAATACACATGACATAAAATTTACTCTTTTAACAATTTTTTTTTTTTTTTTTTTTTGAGATGGAGTCTCACTGTGTCACCCAGGCTGGGGTGCAATGGCACAATCTCAGCTCACTGCAATCTCTGCTTCTGGGTTAAATAGATTCTCCTGCCTCAGTCTCTCAAGTAGCTGGGACTACAGGCATGCACACCACCCAGATAATTTCTTTTGTATTTTTAGTACACACAGGGTTTCACCACATTGGCCAGGCTGGTCTTCAACTCCTGACCTCAGGTGACCTGCCTGCCTCGGCCTCCAAAGTGCTGGGATTACAGGTGTGAACCACTGTGTCTGGCCACTTTTTTAAGCATTTTCAGTGGCACTAAAATACATTCAAAATGTTGTACAACCATCACCACTATCCATTTCCAAAACTTTTTTTTTTGCTATGTTTCTATTGTAAATTTGATCAATATAAAATTTTTATGAATAAATACATTTCAATTGTGTTTACATAGGAAAGGATGTATTCTCCTGTGGAGAATAAAAAACAGTTGGCAAAACTTCACAAAGAAAGCTGAAAGACTGAAAATTAAAACACATCTGGGCATGGTGGCTCACACCTATAATCCCAACACTTTGGGAGGTGGTGGCAAAAGTATCATCGAGAACAGCCTGGGCAACATAGTGAGACCCCTGTCTCTACAAAAAAAAAAAAAAAAAAAAAAAAAGAATTAGCCAGGCATGGTGGCACAATCCTATAGTCTTAGCTAGTTAGGAGGTTAAGGTGAGAGGACTGCTTGAGCCCGGGATTTTGAGGGTGCACTGAGCCATGACTGTGCCACTGCAGTTCAGCCTGGGTGACAAAAGTTAAAAAAAAAACAATGAAAACACATATATTTTATTGTCAATTAACTTGCTCAATTTACTAAAATAGGTGATTTAATCATGTGAATTGATGCTAAACATATTTGAGGAAAAAAACAGAAGTTTCAGGTGTTAAACATTAGGTTCTTCAGAGTGTTCCTTTCCAATGAAAATCAGCTATTAAGCTCCTAATAAAAATCTACTTTATTATTGGAAAAACACAACCAAATGGTTGTGGCTTTGTAGCGTATTTTTTTTTTTTTTTACAATGCTTTAGGCTGATAATGCCATAAGAAAATGTTAACTGCTGAATATATGTATACATAAAATATGTAATATAATTTACTGTATTAACTACTTTAGAGTATATAATTCCATAGTACTAAGAGCATTCGCAATGTTGTGCAACCATCAACACCATCCATTTCCAGAATGTTTTTTCATCATCTCAAACAAAAACTCTGTACTCAGCATCTCAAGCGAAAACTCTGTACTCATTAAACAATAACTCCTCATTCTCTTCTTTCCTGCAGCCTTTGGTAACCACTATTTTACTTTCAGTCTCTATGAATCTGCCTATTTGTAGTACCTCATATAAGTGGAATCACACAATTTTTGTCCTTTTGTGTCTAGCTTATTTCACTTAGCATAATGCTTATGAGGATCATCCATATTGTAGCATGTATTAGAATTTCAGTCCTTTTAATGGCTGAATAAACATTGCAACAAAACCACATTTTGTTTATCCATTCATTTGCTGATGGATGCTTGGGTTATTTCTAACATTTGGCTATTGAAAATAACGTTTCCATGAACAATAGTATACAATTATCTGCCTGAATCCCTGCTTTTAATTGTTTTGAGTATAAACATAAAAGTGGAATCAATAGATCATATGGTAATACTATGTTAAACTTTCTGAGGAACAGCCAAACTTTTCCACAGCTCCATTTTACATTACCATCAACAATGCATGAGGGTTCCAAGGTCGCCACATCTTAGCCAATGCTTACTATTTGTTATGGATTCTTTTTATCATAGTCATCCTTACAAGTATTGAATGGCAGGTCACTGTGGTTTTATTTGCATTTCTCTAATGACTAATGATGTTAAGCATATTTCCATGTGCTTATGGGCCATCTGTATATTTTCTTTGGCAAAATATCTATTCAAGTCCTTTGCCATTTTTTAATTCAACTGTTTACTTTCTGTTGAATTGTAGGAGTTCTTTATATATTCTGAGTATCAATTCCTTTTCAGATATATGATTTGCAAATATTTTCTCCTATTTTATAGGTTGTCTTTTTACTCTGCTGATAGAGCTAATAAACAAAAGTTTTTAATTTTGATGAAGTCCAATTTATCTATTTTTTTACTTTTTTACCTATGCTTTCGGTATCAAATTCAAGAAGTCATTGCCATATCCAATGTCACAAAGATTATCACCTAGGTTTTTTTCAAGTTTTATAGTATTAACTAAAATCTTTGATCTATTTGGAGTTCGTTTCTGTACATGGCATAATTCTTTTGTATGCAGATATCCAGTTTTCCCAGTATCTTTTGTAGAAAAGACTCCTTTCCGGCCGGGCATTGTGGCACATGCCTGTAATCCCAGTACTTTGGGAGGCCAAGGCAGGCAGATCACCTGAGGTTGGGAGTTTGAGACCAGCCTGACCAACACGGAGAAACCCTGTCTCTACTAAAAATACAAAATTAGCAGGGCATGGTGGTGCATGCCTGTAATCCCAGCTCCTCAGGAGGCTGAGGCAGGAGAATCGCTTAGAGTTCAGGAGGTGGAGGTTGCAGCGAGCTGAGATTACACCACTGCACTCCAGCCTGGGCAACAAGAGTGTAACTCCATCTCAAAAGAAAAAAAAAGACTCTTTTCCCTGTTGAATGGTCTTGGCACCTTTGTTGAAAATCAATTAAACTTATATGTGAGGGTTTTTAGAATCTCCATTCTGTTCCATTGGTCTGCCAGTATCAAAATGTTTTCAGTCCTGTAGCTTCATAATAAGTTTTGAAATCAAGAAATGTGAATCTACCAACACTGATGTTTTTCAAGATTGTTTTATCTCTTTGGGGGGTCTGTTGACATTCTTCATGTATTTTAAGATGGGTTTTTCTATTTCTGCAAAAAATATCAATTTGATTTTGATAGCAATTACATTCAATCTGTAGGTAACTTTGCGTAGTAATGACATCCTACTGATATTAAGTCTTTCAATCCATGAGCATGGGAAGTACTTTCATTTACATATGCCTTTAATTTCTATCAGTAATGTTTTATGTCTTACGGTGTACAAGTCTTTTGCCTCCCTAAATTTACTCCTAAGTAATTTATTCTTTTTGGTACTATTGTAAGTGGAACTGTTTTCTAATTTCCTTTTGAGAGTGTTCACTGTTCAAATAATTGTACAGAAATGCAACTTATTTCTATATGTTTTGTATTATGCAAATTTGCTTAATGTGCTTATTAGCGTTTAGCGTTACTATTTTCTTGTGGAATCTTTATGTTTTCTATGTACAAGAGGATCATGTCATCTGCAAACAGATAATTTATTTCCTCTTTTCCAGTTTTGAAGTCATCTGTATTTTTCTTGCCTGACTGCTCTGGCTAAAACTCTCAGTAGCATGTGTGAACAGAAGCAGTGAAAGTGGATAGCATTGTCTTTTTCCTAATCTTAGGGAAATGCTTTCAGTCTTCCATCACTTAGTGTGATGTTGGCTGTGGGTTTGTCAGAGATTTCCTTTATCATCTTGAACTACAGAGCTTTTAAACTATGCTATATTATAGTTCTCCTAATAAGTGAAAGAAAGAACCCTATAAGTTTGAAATGGGGTAATTAGTAAGAGGTTACCAGTATTATAAAGAGATCATTCAAAGTCCTGACATGACAATGAGGATCCAGAATATACTGACATTCTACATAAAGCTTGGGAGATTTTGTTTTGTTTTGTGAGATGGAGTTTCACTCTTGTTGCCCAGGCTGGAGTACAATGGTGCATTCTTGGCTCACCACCACCTCTGCCTCCTGGGTTCACGTGATTCTTGTCTCAGCCTCCTGAGTAGCTGGGATTACAGGCATGTGCCACCACACCGGCTAATTTTGTATTTTTAGTAGAGATGGGGTTTCTCCATGTTGGTCAGGCTGGTCTTGAACTCCCAACCTCAGGTGGTCTGCCCGCCTTGGCCTCCCAAAGTGCTGGGATTATAGGCATAAGCCACCGTGTCTGGCCAAGGGAGATGTTGCATGACTATACTACACATGATCAAATATTCTAGCTGCTGAAATCAGAACATACAGACAGGTATACATCCCCTTCTGTCTTAGCTTGGGCTGCCATAACAAAATATGGTAGACTGAGTGGCTTAAAAAAAACACACACACACACACACATGTATAGCTGGGCATGGTGGCTCATGCCTATAATCTCAGTACTTCGGGAGCCTGTGGCGGGAGAAACACTTGAGCCCAGGAGTCTGAGAATAGCCTGGGCAATGGGGCAAAATGCCGTCTCTACCAAAAAAATACAAAAAATTAGCCAGGCATGGTAGCATGTGCCTGTATTCCCTGCCACTCAGCAGGCAAGGCAGGAGGATCACCTGAGCCCAAAAAGTCGAGGGTGCAGTGAGCCAAGATGGCACCATTGCACTCCAGCCCAGGTGATAAGAGTATGACACTGTCTCAAACAAATAAACAAACAAAGAAAATAACTCAGATATTTATTTTCTCACAGTTCTGGAAGCTAGAAATCCAAGACCATGGTGCAAGCATGGTTAGGTTCTGGTGAGGGCTCTCTTCCTGCTGGCAGACAGCTGTTTTCTCATTGTATCCTCAGATGGTGGAAAGAGAACAACTTTTCTCACTCTTCCTCATCTTCTTTGGCCACTGATAACATCATGAGTACCCCACCCTCGAGACCTGATCTTAAAATATCTCCCAAAGACCCTATCTCCAAATACTGTCACACTGTGGATTAGAGCTTCAATATATGAGTTCGGGCTATAACACAAACATTCAGTCCCTAACAGCTTTCTTTCACAAAAACAATAATGAAAGCTAGCAGCAGTATTTACTGTAGGCACAAATGAAGCAGAGTTTAGTTATCTACCAGAGCCCTTAAAGTAACGCAATGATTGCTACACATACTTACAAAATTTGGAGACAAGTTATGCTTATAAAGCTGAAGTGTGGAATGAAGCAGGTTGGAAACAAGACTGGAAACCAATACTTCCTTTCCCAGTTTATTATCTGTTACTCGTCTCTGGCTACTGGCCACTTGAACAGTCCATTTATCCATGTCAGCTATAATACAGACAGCTTCTGCTATTGGTTCATCCAACACTGGATGCTGGAAATAAAAGAAGAATTCATCTTATGATTAGCAAATGAAGTTTCCAAAGATAATAGTAATTCAGCAATGAAGG
The DNA here is from genome assembly GCF_001604975.1 of Cebus imitator. Taxonomy (NCBI): domain Eukaryota; kingdom Metazoa; phylum Chordata; class Mammalia; order Primates; family Cebidae; genus Cebus; species Cebus imitator. The sequence goes on along the minus strand of NW_016107391.1, from coordinate 10,575,915 downwards.
TTTACTAAACAAAAACAAAAGAATATTAAACTTCAATATTTTGATATCTCCTTGACCAAGGAGAATAGAATAACTAACTCGTTAACAAATACCCTGAGACATATTATAGATGTCATCATAGATAGAGACTTTGTATGCATTACAAGCACTTTGTATGATTTAGTCTAGAACTTAACTTTCAACAGTCTTTGATCATTCATTAATTTGACAAATGTATTAAGTGTTAACTATGTGCCAGGCAATTGAAAGAAAATGTTCTTTACCCTGAAAGAGACAAACATTTTATTTTGTTTTTTTTTGTTTGTTTTTGAGACGAAATCTCACTCTGTCACCAAGCTGGAGTGCAGAGCCACTATCTCAGCTCACTGCAACCACTGCCTCCCGGGTTCAAGCTATTACCCTGCCTCAGCCCCTCGAGTAGCTGGGACTACAGGTTTGCACCACCACACCTGGCTAATATTTTGTATTTTAGTAGAGAAAGCGTTTCACCATGTTGGCCAGGATGGTCTTGATCTCCTGACTTCATGATCAGCCTGCCTTGGCCTCCTGAAGTGCTGGTATTACAGGTGTGAGCCACTGTGCTGCATCTGAGAAAAACATAAAAATTGGACAAGGCAGGACAGGACAAGACAGATGCAGTGGCTCACATCTATAATCCCAGCATGCTGGGAGGCTAGGTGGGAGGACTGCTTAAGGCCAGGAGATTGAGACTAGCCTGAGCAACATAGCCAGACCTCATCTCTACAAAAAAAAAATCTAAAAAATCAGGCAGGGATGGTGGCATGCATCTGTAATCCCAGCTATTTAGGAGGCTGAGGCAGGATGATTGCTTGAACCCAGAACTTCAAAACTGCAGTGATCTAAAACTGTGCCACAGCACTCCTGTCTGGGTGAAAGACTGAGACTCTGTTTCCAAAAAAAAAAAAAAAAAAAGACTTATTCACACAAATAAGTCAGTGGTAAGATCCTGTGCTAACTATCCCAATATGTCAGGCATTAATATTCCCTCAGCACCAGAGAAGCTATTCCTTGATGTCATGAAATACTTTGCTGCCTACATGCATTAGATTTTTCTGTTTGACTAAGACATATGTCCAGAGTATGAATACAGCAGTTAAAAATGGGACACATCAACATATACTAACATGGTTCCCCAAGATACATTGTTAAACGAAAAAAAAATTTTTTTGAGCCAGGCCCGTGGCTCATGGCTATAATCCCACTACTTTGGGAGGCCGAGGAAGGCGGATCACCTAAGGTTGGGAGTTTAAGACAAGCCTGGCCAACATGGTGAAACCAAGATTCTACTGAAAATACAAAAAATCAGCTAAGTGTGGTAGTGGGCACCTGTAATCCTAGCTACTCGGGAGGCTGAGGCAGGAAAATCACTCGAACCCGGGAGGCGGAGGTTGCAGTGAGGTGAGAGCATGCCATTCCACTCCAGCCTGGGCAACAACAGTGAAACTCCGTCTCAAAAAAAGAGTCACTATACATACAGTTATGTATCTAAAAATTCATATTTACATCTAAATAAAAATGTATAGAAAAAAGAAAATACTCAAATCAAGTATGAAGTACTGAAGATCTCCCTGAAGAAGCAGGAATATAGGAGTATAAAGGTCTTCTATATTTTATTCTGTGTATCTTTATATTGTTTATAAGCCCAGGCTTAGCATCCTCAAATGATATTCCTTTGCCTAGTTAATGAACAACTACTCTGAATAAAGCTCTGCCATGGACACTAAAGAAACAAGGGCAACAGAACTCATAGGCTTGTGAGGGAGATAAAAATATATACATCTAACTTTTAAAAAAATGTGTTAATGATGAAGCAGAAACCAAGTACTGGGAAGTAGAGGAAGGCAATTGTGGGATCTGTGTGATACAGAGTTTCTCAGTGAAAGGGATATAGGAATATGACATTGAAGTGTATAGATAGGACTGCTAGTAAAAAAAAAAAAATGGGAGAACACGGATAATTGAGTAAGAATAAGACTCAGAAATAGAAGTAGATACAAATGGCTACATTTGTGAGAAATGATTTTGAGAGATAAGAGAGAAGACAATGGCAAAGGAAAAGTCCAGAAATACACCTTGGGAAGATTTTCCATGGAATGCAAAATTTGTATTTGCTTTTTATAAAATGGTACTCAAATATTTATTCATCTCTTGCCAAGGATAGAATACTTTGTTATTCTTCACTTAATTACTGAAGTACAATTTTGGCAAAGGTATATACGCCTGTGATATTGGAAAATATATTCAGCTGACCAACAACATGGGTTCAAACTGCAGGTCCACTTAGATGCCAATTTTTTTCAATATAATATATGGAAAAAGTTTTTGGAAATTTGCAACAATTTGAAAAACTTAAGAGACAAAAACCGCGTAGCCTAGAAAAACGGAATATAAGAAAAAGTGAGGCATGTCATGAATACATAAAATATATGTAGATGCATGGCAAAGTGGTGTGCATTTCTAATCGTAGCTACTGGGGAGGCAGAGGCAGAAGGATCAACTAAGCCCAGTAGTTCGAGAGACTAGCCTGAGAAACACAGCAAAACCTATCTCAAAACAAACAAAAAATATAGATAGTATATTTTATCATTTACTACTGTAAAATATATGCAAATCAACTAAAAAAGTTAAAATTTATAAAAATTTACACACTTACAAAGCATACAAGGTGACATTCACAGCCCAGCGAAATGTAAGCAAATGTAAAGATGTAGTATTAAATCATAACTGCATAAAATTAGCTGTAGAACCTACTGTGCTACTGTAATAGTGTTGTAGCCACTTCCTGTCACTATTGCCTGAGGTCAAGTGTTGCAAGCATGTACTTAAAACACCCCAACAAGTTAATCAACTCTGCAGGAGCAGTTCCTCTCTCCAATAAATTGCGTACTTCAGTCAAAAACTGATCTCTTGTGGGAGGCTAAGGTAGGAGGATCCCTTAAGCCCGGGAGTTCAAAGCTGCAGTGAGCTATAACTGCACCATTGCAATCCAGTCTGGGTGACAGAGTGAGACTCTGTCTCTAATAAGACAAAAAGATAACAAATAAAACTGATCTCTAAAGGTTCTCAGGTATTTTCCATCATGTTTACTGTGATACAGCAAACCCTGAATAATATCATGGGACCCACCTGGAGTGCCACTAGTGATGCTGGGAATGCTCTCAAGTAGAGAGAAGTTAAGACATTACAAGAAAAAGTTGAACGTCTTGAAATGGACCATAGATTGAAGTCTAGTAGCTGTGGTTACCTACCACTTCAAGATAAAATGAATCCACCAAGAGGATTGTTGTAAAATAACACAAGGAAATTTGTGAAGCTGTCACTGTAGCGACACCACTAGGTGTGAAAACCATGTACTTCTGCAGAATACCTTTTTATCTCATAATGAAAATGCAGCTGTTATGTGGGTATAGGATTGCTGTAAAAAAGCTTTAACTATAGACTCTAACGTTTTTTAAAAAATGAAGTCATTATACGACAACATAAAGCAAAATGAGGGTAAAGGATCTAAAGCTGGCGAATTTAATGCTAGGAAAGGATGGTTTGATAATTTTAGAAACAGTTTTAGCTTAAAAAACATCAAGATAACAGCTTTTGCTGACCAAGAGGCAATAGACAAATTCCCAGACACCATCTAGAAAATCATAGAGGACAAAAGATACCTGCCTGAACAGGTTTTTATTGCAGATGAAAGTACCATATTGTGGAAAAAGATGCCACAAAGTACATTTATTAGTATGGAAGAGGAGCAAGCACCAAGATTTAAGGCAGGAAGGGATAAGCTAACTCCACTGTTTTGTGTAAATGCATTCAGGAGTAAGATCAGAACTACCCTTATATAAAGAGCTGCTAACCTCTGGGCCTTGAAGGAAAAAAGATAATCACCACCTCTGCCAGTCTTCTGACCGTTGAAAAAGAAATCTGGGAAAACAAAAGCTCTTTTTCTGGATTGAATCCACCCACGCCTTTTTTTTTTTTTTTTTTTTT
>NW_016107391.1:10564892-10571320 GCF_001604975.1 Cebus imitator | reverse complement strand
TGGGATTACAGGCGTGAGCCACCGCGCCCGGCCCGTGACTGCCTTTTTAAGCTCTTATGTTTGACAATGCCCCTGGCCACTCAGAACCTTGTCAGTTTAACACTGAAAGTGTTAAAGTAGTCTAGTTGCCTCTAAACACATCTCTAACTCAGCCTCTAGATCAGGGTGCCATAAAGGCCATTAAACACAACATTCTATAAAACTGACTGTCAGTGCTATGGAAAAGAACCCCAATGGAGAGAACATGATGGCAGTCTGAAGAATTACTCCACAGAATATGCCATTGCTGTAACAGAAAAATCTATGGAAGCCTTCAAGCCTGAAACAATAACTTCCTGCTGGAGAAAACTACGTCCAGATGTGCACAGAACTTAACAACAGAATCAATCAAGGAAATCATGAAAGAGATTGTAAATATGACCAAAAAAAAATGGTGGGTGAAGACTTTCAAGATATGGATCGTCAAGAAATTCAAGAGCTAATAGACACCACACCAGAGGAATGAACAGAAGACAACTCAATGGAGATGAGTGCTTCCAAACCAGTGCCAGGCAATGAGGAACAAGACACAGACACATCAATGCCAAAAATCAAATTGACATTAGACAATCTAGCAGAAGGGTTCATATTATTCAAGACTGCTTTTTATTTCTTTTACAACATGGACCCTTCTATGATACTGAAACCGCCTTTGCAAAAGTTATATTAGTGAGAACATTATTAGAGTAAACTAAGCTAACCCAAACCCCATCTTGCCTTTCCCTTAATTATTATGGTCTATGGGGCCAAGCTAACTTTGACAGACATTTAGGCTATAGTTTTTTAATTTTATTATTATTTTTTAAGGTGTGTACTTTTATTCAACTGGTCTCACGTCAGTGTACAGGTAAGCCATAGCTGCCTCCACCCACTCCCAGGGAGACCAAAAGCTTTCATATATCTCAAGTTGGGGGACCAAAAAAAGGGGCCATGAAGGCTGACCATTCAAAATACAATAAAATTTTAAAAATTAAGGTGAATATTAAGAAAATTTTGCACTACATAATTTACACGAAAGCAATGCTATCACTTCACCTCTATGGACCCTCTTCTAAGACTTCTCCTTAGAGAGAAGGGGGGTGGCTTTTAGGAGGGCAAGGGACTTCCTGTAGCAATGCATCTCATGATATTTGGAATGACCATTAAAAAAAAGAACAATGTACAATCAAAGTCCTCAACCACACTGTAGAACTTCGGGGAATGCTCACTCCAACCAACTGCTGTTCCCTTCACTTTCCAATTTTTAAATCCTGAGTCAAGCCAAACAAAACAAATAAAACCATGCCAATCTTGTTTTCTGCACAAGTTAGGTTTTGTCAAAAAAGGGTGTAATGCAACTAAATAACAGTCCCCCTAGAAGCATTTGCAGTGGATGATGGAGGGGCCGGACTCATACTCCTGCTTGCGGACCTACATTTGCTGGAAGGTAGACAGCGAGGCCAGGATGGAGCCCTCCATCTACAGAGAATATTTGCGCTCAGGAGGAGCAATGATCTTGATCTTCATCGTGCTGGGTGCCAGAGCGGTGATCTCTTTCTGCATCCTGTCGGCAATGCCAGGGTACATGTTGGTGCCACCAGACAAACTGTGTTAATGTACAGGTCTTTGTGGATGTCCACATCACACTTCATGATGGAGTTGAAAGTAGCTTTGTGGATGCCACAGGATTCCATGCCCAGGAAGGAAGGCTGGAAGAGTGCCTCTGGGCAGCAGAACAGCTTATGGCCGATGGTGATAACCTGGCTATTGGGCAGCTCATAGCTCTTCTCTAGGGAGGACCTAGAGGCTACTGTGGTCATCTCCTGCTCGAAGTCCAGGGTGACATAGCATAGCTTCTCCTTGATGTCATGCACAATTTCCCACTTGGCCATGGTGGTAAAGCTGTAGCCATGCTTGGTGAAGATCTTCATGAGGTAGCCAGTCAGGTCCTGGCCAGCCAGGTCCAGACACAAGATGGCACAGGGGAGGGTGTATCCCCTGTAGATGACCATAGTGTGAGTAACCCCGTTGCCAGAGTCCATCACAATGCCAGTGGTATGGCCAGAGGCATACAGGGACAGCATAACCTGGATGGCCACGTACATGGCTAGAATGTTGAAGGTCTCAAACATGATCTGGGTCATCTACTTGTGGTTGGCCTTGGGGTTTAAGGGGGCCTCAGTCAGCAGCACATAGTGCTCCTTGGAAGCCACATGCAGCTAATTAGAGAAGGTGTGGTGCCAGATCTTCTCCATGTCATCCCAGTTGATGATGATGCTGTGTTCAATAGGGTACTTCAGGGTCAGGATGCCTCTCTTGCTCTGGGCCTCAAGGCCCATGCAGGAGTCCTTCTGACTCACACCCATCATCATCATGTCCTGGTGCCTCTGCTGCCCCATGATGGGGAAGATGACGGCCTGGGAGGATCATTGACCACAAGGCTGCACATGCTGGAGCCGTTGTTGACAAAAAGTACGGTGATATTATCATCCATGGTGGACTGGTTACAGGTGTGGACAGGTGGCAGAGTGGTGAGAACAAGGCTCTGTGCTTTCAAGGCAGATGCAATCCTGGCAGTCTAGGCTACAGTTTAAATGATAATACACCTTGCTCAAAACTCAACCACTTTTGTAAAGCTAAAAGGAAGCCATCAGGCTGATGGGAAGAGAGGAGTCTGAGTCCTGCTAAGATGCAGACATTATTCTGGAGGTTATAGGATATGAAATTTACCCAATTGCTAATAATACCGTTATTGTAGATTGGCCTTTTGAGAGATCTTTCCAGGTTTTTTTGCATGTCTGACTCCCTTGCCTTGGCTCCACCTGGACTGACAACCTGCTCCTGTTGCCCCATCCAGACGTGACTTGGCCCCAGTAGGGCAGCTTCGACCCCCTGTGATTTTATTTCTGCCCCAACCAATAAGCCACAAGCACCTGTTATGTGGCCACCCCACCCCTTCCTTCCAACTGCCTTAAAAAAACCCTTAACCTACAAGCTTTGAAGGAGATGATCTGAGTATTAACTCCATCTCCCATGTTGGGTGGCTGGCCTTGCGTCTACTGAACTCTTTCTCTACTATGATACCATAGTCTATCTTTATGCAGTGGGCAGGAAGAACCCCTGGGCGGTTATAAATTTGGGGGCTCATCTGGGATCACCCTTGCAGCTACCTGCCTGTGGTTTGGTAGCCCCCCACTGGCAACGGATCCAGAGGCTAGCCCAAGTGGCTGTGTAGTTCTCTTGGACTGGGGGCTGAAGCTGGCATCATCTCTACTAGCAACGCACTGCTGACCCATGGCGCATGGATTTAATTGCAGTAGAGAAATAGTTACTGTAAAGTCTTGCTCTGTCACCCAGGCTGAAGTGCAGTGGCACAATCTCGGCTCACCACAACCTCTGCCTCCCAGGTTCAAGCAATTCTCCTCCCTCTGCGTCCTGAGTAGCTGGGACTACAGGCGCACACCATTGTGCCCGGCTAATTTTGTATTTTTAGTGAAGATGGGATTTCGCCATGTTGGCAAGGCTGGTCATGAACTCTTGACCTCAGGTGATTCACCAACCTTGGCCTCTTAAAGTGCTGAGATTACAGTCATGAGCCACCATGTCCGGCCTGGGTATATTCTAGATCTTGTACATCGTTTACCGTCTCTTTGGAGATAACTCCTGCATCCCTGTTTAAGTCATCCCCTTAATTAAGGCTTACTGATTTCACATATCAGGTTACCTCTAGTAAAAGGATTCAGAAGTCAAGAGTTTGTCCTCACTGAAATCTGGTAATAACAGATTTTAAAAGAATTTTTCTTTTGAGAGCTTCATAGTCAGAAATCAACTTAATTAAAGCTGATATTTGGGCTACATGTGTACAGATATTGTTTGAAAGCCCCTGCTCTCCCTCCAAAAACTTCTCAGTAGATGGAATTTTGCCTTGATTCTGTTTCTGTGTATTTATATGTGCTGTGTGTGTGATGTTTATACAGAGAGCTTCAATTAATTGCTTTAAAGAATAATAAGCACTTGAATTAAACATTGTCAGAAAAATGGAAACTTTAAGGCCTGTAGGTCACATGACTCTAATAATCTTTTTTTAAATAAAAAAAAAGATTATTGGTAAAGTAAAATGAAAATGTCTTCAAAGTTCATATATTTAGACTAAATTAGGCAGGTCAGACACTGTTTGCTGGATGCTTTAAGGTTATAAATTACTTCTGTGACTTTTACTAATTGTCTGTTCTCCAGCCAATAGATTCTAGGTAAGGCCTGGAGATGTAAGAAGTTAGGCAGGTCCACTGGCTAGGCTGGGAGAAGTCACAGGCTCTGAAATCTTATACATGGTTAAAAATGCTTACTTACCAGGTTTCTCACCAAAAATAAAATTTGCTAAAAGTTTTAACAGTGCAGCATGCATTTGAGACTACTGTAAAAACAGTTTTATATGCAAGGTGCAGAAGGAAAAAAGAAATGTGATTTTGGTGGGAGGCTATAAGAAGGCATGGGAATATGTTTTTGTTAAAGGGAATAACATTTTGTGTAGCTCAGGGGGTTTTAATGATTGTCTTAACCTGAAAGAGTAATGTGACAAAACTGAAGGTTTAGGCAAGGTATAGAGGGTTTGTGAAGGGTTGATCTTGTAAAGGAATTTCTGTAGGTATGAGCAAGTTTGCTAAGATCTGAAGGGGCTATTCAATTTTTCAGTATGTTGAACACTGAAATAAGAGCACACTAATGCAGGGCCAGAATCTGGGCTCATGTTTCTGAATTACATGGTTTTCTTACTAAATTGATCTACTGCTTAAAGTAAAATTATAAAAGATTAAAAAAGGTTTATAAAAATTTTACCTTATGGTTGAGCTAATTAAGATTCAATAGATTTGTTTAGAAGGTTTTATTAAGAATTGGGTTTAACATTACTAACACACTAATGCAAAGGTGAAATTTGGCTTTCTCTTTAAAACAAGATTTTTGGGAGGCTGAGGTGGGAGGATCACTTGAAGCACCAGAGTTTGATACCAGCCTGGGTAATACAGCCAGACCCCATCTTCACAAAAACAAACAAACAAACAAACAAACAAACGTTAGCCAGGCATGCTAGCGTGTGCCTACAGTCCCAGCTACTTGGGAAGCTGAGGTGGGGGAACTGCTTGAGACCAGGAGTTCAAGGCTGCGGTAAGTCATGTTTGTGCCACTGCACTCTAGCCTGGATGACAGAGCAAGACTCTGTCTCAAAAGAAAAAAAGAAAAAGCAATGGAAGAATGGTAAGAAACATAAACTATGCAAAAACCATGCAATAATCCACACACATTAAAAAAATGTTTACACACTATGTTAGTATAGGGAAATATTCTTAACTGTTATGTGACAAAAGCAGAATTTAAAACAGATAACATAAAATCATATAGAGTACAAAAAATATATATATGTAAATACATATACATGTACATATTTTATATATAAGGACTCAACTATATAAAAATATATATCATATGGATGCCCAGATATATACAAGCATATCTTTTATATATGAGGCTTCACATAATACATGATACATAAACACACATACATACAGAATAATAATCCTAACAAGAAGATGCAAAGCACAGTGTGACTAATGTAACCAAACAGTATAAGTCTGGTATATAAACATCAGTATTACTTTCATTATAGCCAAAGAAACTGAGGCTTTCCTAGAGTAAACATTCTGTCTTATGATATACAGGTAGAAAGTGGTCAATTCTGGGTTTTATGAGAAGCCACAATGCTGCCTAATGCCTGGAGGAAGTTTTGTATTAAGAATAGCTGATAACAGAGTTGGGAAAATTTGTGTTTGACTTTCTTCAAATTTCAACATTTTGTATAATAAATATATATTGATTCAGTAAGAAAAATGCTACTTTCTTAGAAATCGGGGAGAAAAAGAAACTCCCCTCTTATAATTCAGAAAAACAGGATTTTATCTTTTTAAAAAAGTATCACTTCCATTATTTATGTATTAAAAGGTTCCTACATGTTTTTCCATATAGTCACATAAAAAATAATTTGCATTATAAATATGATAAATTATAAGTATGCAAGGATTAAAGTCATTTTTTTTAGAAATCCTGGCTGGGCGCAGCAGCCCACACCTGTAATCCCACCATTTTGGGACACTGAGGCAGGCGGATCATGAGGTCAGGAGATTCACGAGGGCAGGAGACTGAGATTATCCTGGCCAATATGGTGAAGCTCCTTCTTTACTAAAAATACTAAAATTAGCTGGGCGTGGTGGTGGGTGCCTATAATCCCAGCTACTCGGTAGGCTGAGGCAAGAGTATAGTCTGAACCAGGGAATCAGAGGTTGCAGTGAGCCGAGATTGTGCCACTGCACTCCAGTCTGGTGACAGAGTGAAACTCCGTCTCAAAAAAAAAAAAAGTT
>NW_016107391.1:10540439-10564882 GCF_001604975.1 Cebus imitator | reverse complement strand
AAAAAAAAAAAAAAAGAAAATAAAAGAAGAAAAGAAAAGAAAAAAGAAAAGAAAAGGAATCCTATACATGCTTTAAAATGATTGATAAAAAAATTCAACAACCTGTCAGTGGTGAGACTGAAGTTTGTTATTTTCCTTTTTGTCAAATTTTTCTATAACAGTGTTTTGATAATATACTTACATGACTAAATGAAAATATGAGAGGGAAAGACTAGAAACCCAATTACTAAAACAGAGGGAGAAAGACAAATAGTTCCTTCTTTTACTCTTGGAAAGAATCTAAGAGTAACAGACCTGGGACCACTAATATAAAAGTCTTATAAACTTTGTAATGGTGATTTTGCTATTTGTATTACTCTTTGTTCATCTGTTTTAGTAACAGCATGGCATAATAGCTTAAGAACATAGCTTAAGATCAGGCAGGTAAGAATTGAATTCTAGTTTTTGCCTTTCCCTATCTATGTAACTTAAAAACTTCTCTGAGCCATATCTGAAACACAGAGATAACAATAATAAGTATCTCAAAGGATTATTATAAGATTAAGTGAAATAGCACATTTAAGTGCCTGGGACACAGTAAAACAACAATAAATACTAAATGCTATTATTATTATTATTCATCCTATAATAATTAGCAGGTAGAAACCCTTAAAATCAAAATGTTATCTTTATCTTCAATAGGAGGCAGCAAGCCTTTCCAATGCCAAGCTTTCACAGAGTAAAAGTCAAAAGACACTATGTTTGGTGACAGGTACAGATGAAAGAAGAAAAGAGACTAAGCAACTAGGATAAGACATAAAGACAAGAGTACACAGAGTGCATTAGAATAACTCACGTACAATTCCTTAACCAAGTAATTCAACAAATAGTAGGCACTACGTTAGGCATTGGGAGGGAAGCATTGGAAAAACTAGAAACGGTTCCTTTACGCTGAAGGGCATCCATACCACCAAATAATAAAAATTCTGTCCTTTCAAGCAATAATACATTCAAGTACCTTTCTCAGGCACTAATTTTGTTATGTTTTGTACTACATTTATTCATGCACTTGGCCTATTTTCTCTGTTGCTAAGTAAAAAACTTGAAGTTAGAAACTTTTTCTTTTTCAGACATATATCCCTTGGAGTATTGGCACTATATTCAGAACACAGTAGGTCAGGAAATATTGATCTGATTGGTATTCAAAAGCTGAGCAAACTAGCCTTTAAATATGAGATCATACGTTCTGATGAATTTTTTTCACAAACTTTGTCTAGATTTGCCATAATTCCTCTACTATCTAATAAAACACCAAACTTCACAACTTAGCTAACTTTCTACAGACACAGGTTAAACCTTATTGGCTAACAACTGACTGTTGCTCACTGAGCCACATTTTCTCATCCATAATTTCCCACTTGGCTTTCTTCATCGCTTTTCTTTTTTTTTTTTTTGGTTGAGATGTGAGTCTTGTTCTGTTGCTCATGCTGGAGTGCAGTGGCGTGATCTAGGCTCACTGCAACCTCTACCTCCCAGATTCAAGCGATTCTCATGCCTCAGCCTCCCCAGCAGCTGGGATTACAGGCACACGCCACCATGCTCACATAATGTTTGTATTTTTGTAGAGGTGGGGTTTCACCATGTTGGCCAGGCTGCTCACAAACTCCAGACTTCAAGTAACCCACCCACCTCAGCCTCCCAAAGTGCTGGAATTATAGGCCTGAGTCACCATGTCTGGCCTCTCCATTTCTTTTTTAACTTTTTAAATTTAGAGGTGGCCAGATTTTGTTATTAAAGCAAAATATTAAACTGATACGTACAACTGAGGGGAGAAACAGAAAACCCAACAAAACAATAGTTGGAGACTTCAATATTTCACTCTCAGTAATTGATGGCAGAACCAAACCAAAAATCAGCAAGGACATAAAATACTTATATAAGGCTATTATATAATGGTTATCTAACTTGACCTGATAGTTACAGAACATCTCAACAAGAGCAGAATATTTATTTTTTTCAAGTGCCATAAAACAATTCTCAATAAATTTAAAAGAGTTGAACAATGTATGTTTTCCAACCATAATAGAATTAAACTAGAAACCAACAAAACAATTTTTAAGAATTCCATACATATTTGTAAATTAAATAGCATACTTCCAAATAACTCACAAGTCAAAGAAATTACAAGTAAAATTTAATAACATTTTGAAATGAATGAAACTGAAAACACAACAGATCAAAATTTGTCAGATTTGGCTGGATGGAGTCTCACGCCTGTAATCTCAGCACTTTGGAAGCTCGAGGTGGTGGATCACCCAAGGTCAGGAGTTCGAGACTAGCCTGGCCAATATGGTGAAACCCTGTCTCTACTGAAAATACAAAAATTAGCCAGGTGTGGTGGTGGGTGCCTGTAATCCCAGCTGTTCAGGAGGTGGTGGCAGAGGCAAGAGAATTGCTTAAACCTGGGAGGCAGAAGTTACAGTGAGTCTAGCTCGAGCCACTGCATTCCATCCAGCCTGGGTGACAGAGCAAGACTCTGTCTCAAGAAGAAAAAACAAAGGGGGCAGGTGTGGTGGCTCATGCCTGTAATCCCAGCACTTTGGGAGGCGAAGGAGGGCAGATCATGAAGTCAGGAGACCATTCTGGCTAACACAGTGAAACCCCATCTCTACTAAAAATACAAAAAATTAATCAGGCGTGGTGACACACGCATATAATCCCAACCACTTGGGGGGTTGAGGCAGGAGAATCGTTTGAGCCCGGTAGGTGGAGGTTGCAGTGAGCTGAGATCACGCCACTGCATTCCAGCCTGGGTGACAGAGCAAGACTCTGTCTCAAGAAAAAGAAGCAGCAGCAAAAAACCAACAGAAAGTATTTTATGGTCTGGGGACTGAAAGGTCTCTGTCTCAATGATTCAACTCTGCTGTTAGGCATGAACATAGCCAGACAGTATATAAATGAATAACTGTGGTTGTGTTCTAATAAAACTTTATCTATAAAAATCAGGACTCTTTGGCTCACTGTCCATAGCTTATTAATCCTTGATGCATATGGGCAAAAAAATATATACAATTTAAGTTAAACCACAAATGAACCTCTTTGTGGAGAAGCCCCCACCTTTTGAAACACACACACGCACACAAAATTATAAAATTCAGAAATAGAAGAGGGGACATTACTAGCGACCTTATAGAAATTAAAAGGATTATAAGTTTATACTATAAACAACTTTATTTCAACAAATTAGACCACTTAAATGAAACTAATAAATTCCTACAAGACAAAAATTACCAAAATTGACTCAGGAAGAACTAGAAAATCTAAATGTATAAAAGGTGAAGAAATTAAATCAGCAATTTAAAATATTCTTATTTTTAAAAGCCTGGATGCAGATGTTTTTACTAGTGAATTCTACCAAACATTCAGAGAATAAAAACAGTACTAATCTTCTAGAAACTCTTCCAGAAAATAGAGATGGACATACTTCCCAACTCACTCTATAAGGCCAGTGTTACCCTGATATCAAAGCTAGACAAAGACATCATAAGAAAACAAAAGAGCAACATTTCTCACGAATACAGACTCAAATGTCCACAACAAAATATTAGTAAATCAAATCCATATTAAAAAAATTATATACCATGACAGAGTGGGATTGCTTCCCAGGAATACAATGGTTGGCTTCATGTCTAAAAATCAATCAATGAAATCCATGACATTAATAATTTGAAGATGAAAAATCATACGACAATACCATCTCAATAGACATTCAGAAAAAGCATATGACCAAAAGCCCACATTCACTCATGAATAAAGGATGGAACCCCACCCTGGTCTAAAAGCTAGGAATAAAAGGTAACTGCCTGTCTCTAAAAGAAGCATTGGGTTAAAAAAATAATAAAAATCAAAAGGGGGCTGGGCACGGGGGCTGACACCTGTAATCCCAGCACTTTGGGAGGTCAAGGCAGAAGGATCACCTGAGATCGGAAGTTTAAGACCAGCCTGACCAACATGGAGAAACTCTGTCTCTACTAAAAATACAAAATAATTCAAAATTAGCCAGGTGTGGTGGCACATGGCACATGCCTGTAATCCCAGCTACTCGGGAGGCTGAGGCAGGAGAATCACTTGAACCCAGGAGGCAGAGGTTTCAGTGAGCTGAGATTGCGCCATTGCACGCCAGCCTGTACAACAAGAGTGAAATACCATCTCAAAAATAAATAAATAAATAAATAAATAGGGTTCATCCATCTAATAAAGAGCATCACAAGAACCTTACAGCTAACGTCACACTTAATCATAAAAGATGCAACGTCTTCTCCTAAGATCATGAATAAGGCAATGCATGGTCACCATTTCCATGCAACATTCTATTGAAAGTTCTAGCCAGTGCAATGAATTAAAAAAAAAAAAGTTGGGGGCGGGGGGACGAAGGCATTCAGATTGTTAAGAAAGATTTAAAACTATCTGTTTACTGATAACATGAGCCTTTATGTAGGAAACCTTAGGGAATCTATATAAAAAACTAAATAGATTAATATGAGTTCAGAAGATCAATATGCAAAAGCCAACCCCACTTCTATATGGAAACAATGAACAATCTGAAACGGAAATTAAGAAAATAATTCCATTCAAACTTAAGCATTTGTAAATTTTTGATACTGTAAATAACCTAGTTGATGGACATCCATGAATACATAAAGTACTTTCTGTATTTCTGATACCCATGTGGATAAATTTCTGGAACTTTATTTGCTTTCACAGTGACTGAAAGATAACGGGCACTGAATATAAAGTAATGGAATCAGAGGACAAGGATTGTGTTGTAAAAGTATGACCAAAAATATAAGGCAATTTTGGGTTCTGCTGGTTAACAGAGTTTGTTCTAAATAAACTCAAGAACAGTGAAGGTCACTCACCTGCACAGCATGAGACAAATCTGACATCAGACACTGACGGAACCTCTCATCACTTCCAATTCCTTGAAGAACAAAGTCAGGCACATAAGATGAGCAGTAGCCACCCAGCAAGGACCTCCCAAAATTGGCAATGTTGGGCTGAACAGCACTCACTTCAATTAACTTCGACCTGGAAGAAAAATGCCCCCAAAAGACATCTAATTAATAATAAATATATTTAACCATTTAAAAAAAGAATTGTGAACTCTACTAGTCCATATTTTATACTAGTCTGTGTTAATACAAAGAGTGAAATCATCCTTATATAAATGGTAATGGTAAAAATCAAGAGTAAACTGGTAATAATAGTAAAATCATCCTTATTTAAAAACTGGCTCAAGTGCTCTATCAGAAAATAAAACACTTCTTATCAAGAGGAGGTCTGAGGAGCAACTCAGTAATGAAGTGAGAATCAATCTTTTGTAACAGACTTTAAGAGAGCTGTTTCCTATGTTTGTAACACATTCTTAATACAATCATCTAAAACAAAGTAATTAAATGCTTCACAAGTCCAAAGGTGGGTATGTAACATTTCTCAAGCATGAATCTTCTTACATACTTGACTGAAAATATACATTCTCTGTTTTCTTCTTAGTCTTGGCCAAATATATTTCTAACAGCCATTCTAACATCTCAGGGATTAGTGCTCCCTAACTGCCAGGCTCAGCAATATGTCCTTTTGTGGGGCATAATTCACTCCTAAATGGCTTGAAGCCTTCTAAGCAGTAAGAAATCGTAACCAGATCCTTTAACTTTTCTCTGAGGTCTTCATAAAACCTTTCTGAGGTGTTTCTGGAGCTCAGGCTTTAATCCTTTTTATGAGTTAAGAGAATATGAAAATAAGAGATCTATCTAGGACAATGATCTCTTCTTTTATACCAACCTTCAGAGAACACTAAACAAAAGAATGGTACATATTTACATAGGGCCCATTATAGGTGAAAACTTCCTACTTACCCAGGAAACGGTATTTCATCCTCTTCTGCCCAGTCTTCTTGCTCTCCTCCATAATAACTGCTAACTTGTCTAGTCATATCATGACCTGTATCTTCACTTTCACTATCCCCAAGGGCACTATCTGAACTTTCATTTCTTGGAATGTCCCATTCAGTTCCTACAGCAATTTTTTTATCTGAACTCTCTTTATCCCCATGGGGGACAAGAATGGAGAGTGTATCTCTTTGGTCCTGCTGAGGAAAGCAGGTTTTACATGAATCTTGGGGAACTGCTTGTATACATTTACAAAATTCATTGTTCTGTTTATTATTTTTTGTACACAATATTTTTGAAAACTCTAACATACAGCAATGGTCTTTACTATCTGTACTTGTTTTAACGGGAACATCATCAATAGTCCTGGTTTCAATTGAATCATCATTAAAATATTCATCAAATAAGCTCATGCTTTCTGGGTCTGAATGATTCCAACAGGGAAGTTCGCAGGGCTCTTCAGAAACCATGTTCTGTGTATCAGACTCTCCAGATTGGTCCTTAGTTGTTTGTTTAGTTTCTTGATGCTGATCAATAGCCCCTCTTTCTTCCTTCAGTGGTTTGGTGTGATGCCTGGTAATCTGATCCACCACTGCCTGACTTCGAAGCTCAGTATCTGAATCAGGTGACATAGAATCCCCAATCAGGAAAGTAACCTTTGTATGGGCAGCCTCACAAGAAAATGAAGCAGACACAATCTTATCTGGAGGTTTTTTTTCCACAACCATTCCTGTGGACCTCATTGCTTTGCTTGTGTGACTATCTGAATCCAGCAACTTCTCACTCTGCCATGTTTCCTCTGTTGGCTCTAAGCCTGACTCTGACAATGAACATTTGTCTACTGGAACAGATCCTGTGCAAACAACTGCCTCTAACTTGGTGTCAAGGCAAGTTCTTAATTTATCTCTGTACTGTTTAACATCAACAGCATTTTCTTCTTGGCAGTTAGAAGGAGAAATCATCTGGCACTCATCTGAAATTCCTAAAAGCTCCTTAGAGCTGTTTTGAATATCTTCTCTCTCTTGTTGAGAAATGTTCTCTACATTTTGCCCAAGGAGTGGACGACTGCAATATTTACAGTTACAATTAGGAGTTCTTACTTCTTCTGATTCTTTAAAGAGCAAACTGCTTTTGTTTCTATGCATTGTGACAAGGACATACTCCGATTCTTCTATTTCACCTTTCTCTAAAGTGGTAGTAATAACTGTGCCTGGCATAACAATGGCTTCATCTTCTCCATTTTCTAAAAGATGTGTTTCTTGAAGTTCAGAGCATCTTATAAAATAAGTAAGAAAATAAAGTAGCCTCTGGACCATGTCTTGTCGTTTGCCAACCACCACAGTCCTTGCTAACCGTACAGGAGAGCCAATAGCGCCGTACAAGTCTCCTGTAATGAAAAAAACTCAGTTATTAAGCACATTCTTTACTGACACAGCTAAGTAGGCTGTTTTTAATGATCAGAAACCTACTGTTACTATATGAATAGTAGTTTAGGTTTTACTGTTGTTCTTTTCTTTTTGGAGACAGGGTCTCATGCTGTCATCCTGGCTGCAGTGCAATGGTACAATCATGGCCCACTGCAGCCTCGGCCTCCTAGGCTCAGGTGATCCTCCTACCTCAGCCTCCTGAGTAGCTGGTACTAAAGGTGCATGCCACCATACCTGACTACTTTTTCATATTTTTTTTTGGTAGACACAAAGTTTTGCCATGTTTCCCAGGCTGGTCTTGAGCTCCTGGGCTCAAGCGATCCTCTGGCCTTGGCCTCCCAAAGTGCTGGAATTATAGGCATGGGCCACCACGCCTTCCCTTACTCTTAGTTCTTTAACAGATGAGTGACTATTCAAGGTTGGGAAGATGAGATGAATAATCTTAACCAGAGAGAAAGGTGAATTTAAGGGTTTTCTGATTTCCTCCTTAAACAAAGGCTATGGTTCAGGAACCTTAAGCAAATAGTTCTGAAACTCAGATATCCCAAGAATATTCTCTAAGCCAGGCTCCATGCAGAGCATTTTTACCTGGTTAGGGAAGTACTGCCTGAAGTACTATGTACACAAGGATTCTGTAGCCGTGTCCATTCAAGAAAAGACAAAGCACAATATCTGCTGGCTTGTAAGGAGAAGAAAGGAGTAGCGGTAAAATGGAGCAAAGCTAAAGTAGTCACACCACACACCTAATCATTCCTGATTTAAATCATATCTCTGGGGCTAGGCACGGATTGCATGTCTGTAATCCCAGCATTCTGGGAGGCTGAGAGGGGTGGATCACTTGAGGTCAGGAGTTCAAGACCAGCCTGGCCAACATGGTAAAAAAAAAACCCTGTCTCTACTAAAAATACAAAAATCAGCCCAGCGTAGTGGCGGGTGCCTGTAGTCCCAGCTACTTGGGAAGCTGAGGCAGGAGAACTGCTTAAACCTGGGAGGCAGTGGGTGCAGTGAGCCAATATTGCACCACTGCACTCTGGCCTGGGTGACAACAGTGAGACTCCATCTCAAAAAAAATTTTTTTTAATGTCATATCTCCACACTTTAACTGTTGTTCCCTTAGCCAGCACCCCACGCCACCAGCTCCCATGTTAGTATAAGCCTATTTTACCCTTCCATTCCATAAAGGGTTGGGTACTCAGGATAGGCCAGGAAGGACAGAAAGAGAGAGACTCATGTTTACTAAAAGGAAAAGAAAGGGCAACAAGTTTAGCCATGCAGTTCATTTTCACTTTTGAATCCATTCTAAATATGACCAGCCATTATGTTAAAAGCAGGGGCGGTGAGGGAGACAGGACTAGAAATTATCAGTATCCTTTCTGTATTTATGCTATCATTCAAATCAAACCCATAATTTCAGTGCCAAAACAATGGAGAATAGGGCTTGGCATGGGGGCTCACACATGTAATCCCAGCATTTTCGGGGGTGGAAGTGGGCTGATCACTTGAGCCCAGGAGTTCAAGACCAGCCTGGGCAATATGGCAAAACCCTATCTCTACAAAAAAATACAAAGAAGTAGCTGGGCATGGTGGTGCATGCATGAAATTCCAGCTACCTGAAAGGCTGAGGTGGAAGAATCACTTGAGCCCAGGAAGTTGAGGCTGCAGCGAGCCATGATCACACCACTGCACTCCAACCTGGGCGATAAAGTGAGACCCTGTCTCAAGAAAAAACAAAACAAAACAAAACAAAAAAACGGAGACTACAAAGCCATTAATTTAAACTTAAATTCAATTTTTGCAAATTTTCAGTATACACATTTAAAAACCTCTATTTTTACTTTACAAAACCCTCGCACTTTTTAAAGGAACAAATATAAATAGGTCTCAAATAAATATATGCTATAAATATTATCATGATAAATTTTCTCCTCTGGTTAACACTTGGCTCAAATATCACCATGCCACTGGTCTAAACTACTCCCACAATTCCCACGAATTACCAAGTAAGTTGAAATTGCTTTGGCATGCAGTGAGTCTTTCATGATTCCCAGTTTACTTTTCCAGCTCTATCTTCTCATACTCATCCTCCTTTTTGGCAGTCATAAAAAGAAATAATCTTTATTCATGCAAAGCCCCAGCTAAACTGGACCACTGAATATACTCTGCACTTTTAACACCTTGACTTTTTACTCATGTCCCTTTCCTTAGTATCTCTGCCAGTCCATAGCTTCCCACCTAAGCATCCTCACTTAGGCAAAAGTAGGCTCCCCTATTGCACTCCTACTAAATAAACTTTTCATTTCTCTTATAGTTCCCCCTTGAATTATCATTGTTGTCTGCATATATATTACCTATAGTCTCAGACTGTTGACTTCTTGAGGATAATTTCCAAATTATTCATCTTTATATCCTCTGTGCTTTTTGCACAGAGCCTTAGGCAGTCAACAAATGATTGTAGAATTTAAAAAGGACTTAAATGTCCCAATTTAAAAAATACTACTAATAATCTGATTTTAAAAAGGTCCATGCAGGCCAGGCACCATAGCTCACGCCTATAATCTGAGCACTTTGGGAGGTTGAGGTGGGCAGATCATTTGAAGTCGGGAGTTCGAGACCAGTCTGACCAACATGGAGAAACCCCATCTCTACTAAAAATACAAAAAAATTAGCCATCTGTGGTGGTGCATGCCTATAATCCCAGCTACTCGGGAGGCCAAGGCAGGGTAATTGCTCAAAACAGGGAGGTGAAGGTTGCAGTGAGCCGAGATAGCGCCATTACACTCCAGCCTGGGCAACAAGAGCGAAATTCCATCTCTAAATAAATAAATAAATAGGTACATGCAATGGAATACTACTCAGCATTAAAAAGGAATGAAGTATTAATACATACAAAATAGGCGAATTTGAATTATATTGAATGAAAGAAGTCAGACAAAATATATACTGTATGATTCCATTTGTATACAACTCTAGAAAATGCAACAAATCTACCATGATAGAAAGTAGGCCAGTGGCTGCCTAGGGATGGTGGAAGAGGAACTGGGAAGTTGGGGAGAGGGAGAAGATGGAGGAGGAAGAGATTACAAAAAAGGTATAAGGAAACGTTTGGAAGTGATGCAATATGATTACCATTTTGATTGTGGTGATGGTTTTAGAGGCATACACACAGACACACAGACACACGCCAAAACTTATCAAATTGTGTATTTTATATTATTTATTTATTTATTTATTTTGAGACACATTCTTGCTCTGTCGTCCAGGCTGTAGTGCAGTGTCAAGATCTCAGCTCACTGCAACCTCTGCCTCTGGGTTCAAGTGATTTTCCTGCCTCAGGTCCTGAGTAGCTGAGATTACAGGTGCCCACCAATATGCTCGTCTAATTGTTTTGTATTTTTAGTAGAGGCAGGGTTTCACCATGTTGGCCAGGCTGGTTTCGAACTCCTGACCTTAAGTGATCCACCTGCCTTGGCCTCCCAAAGTGCTAGGATTACAGGCATGAGCCACCGCACCCGGTCCAAATTGTGTACTTTGGGAGGCCAAGGTAAGCACATCATTTAAGTCTAAGAATTTGAGACGAGTCTAGGCAACATGGCGAAAATACAAAAACTAGCCTGGTGCGGCGGTACACACTTGTAGTCCCAGCTACTTGGGTGACTAAGGTAGGGGGATCATCTGATCCCTGAGAGATTGAGGCTGCAGTCAGCCATGATCGTGCCACTACACTCCAGCCTGGGGGAAAGACTGAGACCCCATTTAAAAAATGCATTTACTGTATGTCAATTATAACTCAATAAAATGGAAGAGTGGGGTAGGAGCAAGGGAGAAAGCCAATAGGGATGGAGACTGGTTATATGAATTGATAAGTCATATGATAATCCAGCTGGCAAGTTCAATCACCAAAGCAACCTAAGGAAAGTTACTATGCAGTCACTAAAATGTTCTCATCTTACTCTTCCCTTATCATTTAACAGCAAATAGAGTAACAGCATATGTAATTAGCAGCTATGTTTACCAGATACTGTCCTAATCATTTTACATGTATTACCTCATTTAATTTTTACACCTTTTAACATATGTATCATCTATTATTATTCTTACTTTATAAATAAGGAAACTGTGATTCAAATGTGGTGTGCCTGACTCCACAGCGTGTGTCTTTAGCACCCTGCTACACTGCCTTCCTATCACCTATGAACTTATCAACCATTCACTCTCCCCTCTGTTCCCCACCTGTTTAGTGGTACATAACACTAAGGGAAACATTTTCCAAAATGACTTAGCAAGTGAACAAAAGTGGATCCACAGAAACCTCAGTGAACTGCTTCCCTCCTAACCAGATTGATTTTAGGTATCACAGGTGACTTTTTGATAAATTCTTTCTTGCGAAGTACCTAACAGAAAGTACAAAATCACAAATCACCCTGAAGATCTGAAGTTACTAGTAAACCAGCTATCAGCCTGCTCCTCTTGCTCTGTATCTGCAGTTTTCCATTTATAAGGAATGATTTCAGGTCTAAAATGAGGATAGGACAATTTGGCAGGCATGAAAGGACAAGCAAAGCAGAGAAACTTTAGAATGCAGGAGGTAAAAGAGAACATTTTATTTATTTTTGGGTTTGGTATAAAATAACTACAGATAGCTACAAAAATGTCTAATACACAGTATAACGGTTTTCAGATTACATACCCAGTTGTGCCCAAAGTGGGTTATATGGATGAGTCTTTGCCAACATATCCACACTCTGAGAGGAATGCTTTTCTAAAAATATTTTTATAGGTGGTTGTCCATTTGGCATGACTGTTGGAACCCAGGCAAGATGATTGGTCAGGACCGCAGTAATGAGAGCTGGCAAGAATCTGAAAACAAAATACATCTGATCAGCTTCCAATCTGCCTTCACAAAACCTTAGGTAAAATGTAGTGACAAAGTAAGCAAGGAGAGGATGCTCATGTGGCCAAATGGCACCAAAAAATGGAGAGGAGAAAGGATGAGTATATAACACCAGGATTAAAATGAAAGTTAATAGCTTCTGGTTAGGAGTTAAAAACTACTTGAAATAAAGGTAACATTCATAAGAGCTATTGCAGTTCTTAGTACAAAACAGAAATGTCATTTTACTTCAAAAATTATGGGTTCTTTTCAGTTTTTAATCACACAATTCATTACTGAATCAACTAGCATGTCCCTACATTTCTAAATCACTGAATGGGAAAATGAAGCAAAGTATTAAGCAAACTCTGTCTCCCATCAAAGAGAATAAAAACATCTGAATTACTCATCTGGATTCCAAAGACTTGATGAACAGTTAAAAGACAACAATATGATAAAACATCACATCAAAAACGCATCATTAGAATCCCAGCATTTCCCTACATGTTTTCTACCTCTTTTCTATGAAATAAAACTATAAATGGATACAACTCACAAAATATGCAAAGCCTCAGAGAATGCTATAATATGTCAGGAATTTTAATTACGTAATTATAGACATTTTCACTGCTTTCATTCATAAGGTTCTGTGATACTCTTCCATACCCTATCATTTAATTATCTTTTAGAATTCTGATTATTAATCTTGATTAATAATATAATTCCAAAGATAATGGATGGTTCTTCCACATCTGTAATTGAGTTTGGTTACAATCTAGCTAGCTAGTATAATAAATAAATAAATAAATAAATAAATAAATAAATTCATACTGATTTTTGGAAGCATTTTCCATTAGAAAAGTGAACTCCTTCATGAAACGATGGCAAAGGTGGTTCTTTTCTGGAGTCCCCGACATCATTGTAAGCCAGACAGGTTCTCCAATTCGTGGCATTGTGTAAAGATTACAAATTGTTGTTCTAAAAAGAGGAAGACACATTATGAAATTTACAGTTCCCAGAGTTACATACTGTTTTTTTTTTGAGACGGAGTCTTGCTCTGTTGCCAGGCTGGAGTGCAGTGGCACGATCTTGGCTCACTGCCTCTGCCTCCTGGGTTCAAGCGATTCTCCTGCCTCAGCCTCCTGAGTAGCTGGGACTACAGGTGTGCACCACCACATCCAGTTAATTTTTGCATTTTTTTTTAGTAGAGACGGGGTTTCACCATGTTGGCCAGGATGGTCTCAATCTCTTGATGTCATGGCTCACCCACCTTGGCCTCCCAAAGCAGTAGGATTATAGGCACAAGCCATTGCGCCCGGCCCCCCAGAGTTACATACTCTTAAAATAATTTTATGTTGCCAGCTTGGGCCTCACACCTAGATTATTAAAGCTTTTGAGAAAAGACAATGAACCAAGTCCTTTCTTCCTTGTCAACAACACAGTACCACCAGAATGTTCTCAAAATATGCTGGTTTTGGTGTTGGCTCTCCCTACCAGTGACTATGTGCCCTAGAGTAAATAATTTCCCTACTTTAAGCA
This sequence comes from Cebus imitator, assembly GCF_001604975.1. Classification (NCBI taxonomy): domain Eukaryota; kingdom Metazoa; phylum Chordata; class Mammalia; order Primates; family Cebidae; genus Cebus; species Cebus imitator. The sequence continues at coordinate 10,551,119 of NW_016107391.1, read as the reverse complement.
TTTGTTTCCCATATCTGTAAACTGAAAGGATATGATGATAATTTCTAAAGGTCTTTCCAGCCCCACATTTCTAAGGGGTATGCTGTACCTAAGTATACTGCAAATAATCAATTTCATATACAAAAGGAAAATATTCTAAATGAGGTAACAGCTTATCCATCTACCCACTCAAAACAATAGTTTAGCTCCATTGTTTTGTTGCCGATTCTAAGACTCCAGTAACATTCTTAAGGACAGTGAGAGCACTATATATTCATTCATGTTATATTTTATGACTCTCTCAACCTTCTACAGTGTGTTTCCTTGAATCAACAAAAGAAAAGATTATCACACAATTAGTATAGTGACTTCTTGGTTGTCTCTTGGACTAATTTACACAATAGCTAGTCCTGTGAATTGTACTTTCTCCTGAAGGCTTCAAAGCATACTTTCAAGATGCTAATTACTTTCTTTTTACATCATTATCTGTTCAACAAAGCCCTATACACTCACTAGACTAAGAAAATCCTGAAAAAGCCTGAGGCTTAAGAAACTAGTCAATCTTGCAGACACTACAGAATGGTGTCCTACTTTCTACTTTTTAAAACAGTACTGTCTAGTAGAGCCTGGCAATGATGGAAACCTTCACTTTGTGAAATGGTAGCCACTAGCTGTATGTGGTTACTGAACACATGACATGTGACCAGTATGATTAAGGAAGTGAATTTATTTCAATTAAGTTAAACAGCCACGTGTGGCTGACAGCCGAGATTGCATTGTACAATACTACTCTATAAAGTTCTCTGAGATTTCCACAAATTCTAATATCAACCTCAGTATAATTGTCTAACACCTAGAAGCCAAAAAAGGAAAAGAATTATCTTGCCTCTAAAGTTTTGTTGAATCTGAAACAATATAAATATGATATATTACAGTGGATAGAAGCAATAAAAACAGGTCATTTTAATGAGCTCCTTGTAGAACATACAATCATTAAAAAGAAGTTTTAAATAAACAGAAAGGTATTTTATAGAGCAAATACAACTAGAATACAAACTAGGGATATATGAAAATGTTTGTTTTTAAAGCTTATTACGGATGTCCAGATATGATGGGAAATTGAAGACAAATATTTATCCTCTCTTCAGTGTCTGAAGCCCCAACTCAATAGCACCTAAACATTTGAAAACGGATAAACCAGTGCAACACACAGAATTAGAGAGGATCTCGTTGGGTGTGGTGGCTCACACCTGTAATCCCAGCACTCTGGGAAACTGAGGCAGGATGATTGCTTAAGCCCAGAGTTCGAAACTAGCCTGGGGAACATAGCAAGATCCTGTCTCTATTATTTAAAAAGTTAATGAATGAACGAAAAAAAAAAAAAAACTGGAAAGGAACTATTACTGAAAATTAAAATTAGGGATTTCACGAAATTCTGGAAGACAAAACATAGGGTGGAATTGTGACTGAAGTAGCAGAATAGAGAAAGTTACAAGGTTACAGTATCACAGAGGGAGACATGGACAAAGGGGAGCTAATTTGGCCCCCTAAAACAAGAAGAGGCTCAAGACTCACAAATTCTTGGCAAAGTCATGGTGGGAGTTAAGAAAGAGTACTGAAAACTGGGAGACTAATTCAAAGTCCATAAATGGATGGCAGCTCCCTACCTCCTCTCTGCTTCCCCAGAAAATGACTACAGACAGGAGAAGGCAAATACAGCAGTTGAATGGCCCAGAAGAATGACTTTTTCAAAACCCTTCCTGACATTTGTATCTTTCAGAGTATATAATCAGACACAGAGTATATCTCGTAGTATTAAATCTTCATGGGGTACTGGGAGGAGCAGAGATTAGGGGAAAAGTATCTAAATATGCTTCTTCAGGTAATGATAACGAAAAAAGGTTGAAAAACACTGCCTGAAGTGAAGGTCTCCAGTCAGAAGCCTGATTACGCACAGAATTCCCAACCTGCAGTTTGATAACTCATTCTGAACTACAGAGCACAACCAAAAACACTAAGAAAGCCTCCAAGAGGAGAAACAGACAAAAACAGAAAGAATACACACATACAAAATGAATCCAGAGAAAAACAGAAATCATGTACACAATGGAAGAAAACTTTTACACAAAACTCTAATGCACATTAAAATTGAAGAATATGGTAGAAAATCTAATTTTCATAGAAAAGGATTATCCGAAAATTAAGAAAGCAACAAACATTTGCTGAAATGAAAAAAAGCATAGAAAGGATAGAAAAACAAAGCATTCAGAAAAAGGAAAATATGAAAAAAAAGGAACACAGAACAATCCAGGAGTGCCAATTTCTTTAAAAAAATAAGGATTCCAGAGAGAAAACAGAATAAAATAAACAAAAAAAAAGTACCAGAGCTGAAGAACATGATGGTGCTATAACCATACTGAGAGCATAAAGGACCAAGGAACGGGTGTAAACTCATATATCGTGGCAGAAAATAAATATGATCTAAAACTGATATATCAAAGAAATAGCATCGTTATGTATACTTTTTAGTAATATGGAGGTAATCAGCCAGGCTCAGTGGCTCAGGCCTATAATCCCAGCACTTTGGGAGGCCAAGGCAGGTGGATCACAAAGTCAGGAGTTTGAGACCAGCCTGACCAACATGGTGAAACCCCATCTCTACTAAAAATACAAAAATTAGCCAGGCATGCTGCTGCGCATCTGTAATCCCAGCTACTCAGGAGGCTGAGGCAGGAGAATCACCTAAGTGGGGAGACGGAGGTTGCAGTGAGCCAGGATTGCACCACTGCACTCCATCCTGGGCAACAGACTGAGACTCTGTCTCAAGATAATGATAATAATAATAATAATAATAATGAGGAGGTAAATAACAAGAAATAACTAATATTTAAAAAGAGAATGTGTCCAGGAAGAATGAGGTGGGTAGGATAGGGCTCATTTATTTTTAATTATTAGACCTTTCAGAAATTTTTGTTTAACCATGTGCATATACTTATAGATTAAAAGAAACAATGTATAAATAAATAAATAAGCTGACCATTTAAGAGTTTTTCATGAGTTTCTTCAGCATATTACTATCTACTATAAGTCTGTGTGCCATGGGACAGAGCCAGATCACAAACACTGCTATTAGTGGTCCACTGAGGACCTTTGCTTTACTATTTTAGTGTTATATGTGCTGTGATGTCAGAGTGTTACCAAGTACTAAGAAGGCAAAGAAATTAATTACACAACAGTGCCTCTCACTATACACAAATCTATGTTGTTGTCATTAACAATCTAGAAGTAATGGCCGAATGCAGTGACTCATGCCTGTAATCCCAGCACATTGGGAAGTTGAGGTGGGCGAATCACCTGAGGTTGGGAGCTCGACACCAGCCTGGCCAACATGGCAAAGCCCTGTGTCTAATAAAAATACATTGGTGGTGCATGTCTGTAATCTCAGCCAGTTGGGAGGCTAAGGCATGAGAATCACTTGAAGCTGGGAGGCAGAGGTTGCAGTGAGCTGAGATTACACCACTTCTCTCCAGCCTGGGCAACAGACCAAGACTCCGTCTCAAAAAAATAAAAAATATAATCTAGAAGTAATGGTTTATTCTAGAAATCATTTCTTTCGTCCCCACTAATAATTATGCCCTGTCATTCAATGATAAGAAAGGCAAGTATTTTCAGTAATCTGTCCCCTTATTTTTCTCAGCCTGTGCCCTGGCAATGAAAGACTCCTTTGGTTGGGAGAAAACTGTGGGCATGACTTAGTTTTCTTCAATATGCCTAGCGTCTACATAAAAATCTAAAGACTTTGTTAGGCAGCAATGCTAACTAAACATGCTTCCTGCTTCGCCAGCTTTCAAGGTTTCTGTATACATGTAAATAATTTCCTTCCTCTTCTCAACTACCCCAAATTTATTAATCACCTGATCTCAAATAATCATTTACTTTAAAGAATATGTCATTGTAATTTTAAATAATCCCTTAATTTAAGAAGTGCATTTATCTCTCAGTGTCCTGGGGGGATTAGTTCCAGAATCACCATGGTTACCAAAATCCGTGGATACTCAAATCCCCTAAGAAATGGCATACCATTTGCATGTAACCCATGCACATCCTCCTGTATACTTCAAACCATCTCTATATTATTTATAATACCAAATGCAACGTAAATGCTGTTAATAACTGTTATACTGCATCGGTTTTTTAATGTGTTTTTAAATTGTAATTTTTATTGTTTTTTCTTCTTCAAATATTTTGATCTGAGGCTGGCTGAATCTGCAGATATGAAACCCACAGATATAAAGGGCTGACTGCAGGGTCTATTCTCATTATGTGAAATAGTTACGTTCTAGTCCACTCAAGCATCGAATTAGCAAACACTAAACCACTGCCCCTAGGGAAAATAAACAGGTTCCTATGAGCCTTTGGTTACATTTTCATCAACACATCAATAAATGACACCTTGATGTGCCTCTCTGTTTAAGGATACCTTATTTGATACTGTTGACTCATTAATATTAAACTCATGGCTGACAACACCATAAATAATGTCTAAAGGAAGCTTATCTAATACATGTATTTTTTCTGTAAGGTGCATCACAATCTTCTTACACTGAATATCAGACAGCATTTCAGTACTACATTTGGAAGTCATTTTTAACAGCAAAATCACTAACAAAAAGCAGAAAAATGTGAAAAACTTGGCACTAAATAAATTTCAAAAAAGTACATTTGTTAACAGTACAAGAGTTAAAACAAGAAGGCAGAGCATTAGACTTTGTTTGATCTAATCTGGGCACGTGTGCGTCAGGCAACTCACATTTTTCACTGCTCTACACAGGTACACAAATTACTGCAAAAGCACTGCAAATGTATTTTGGGGTTACAAATAAATGTTATCAAGTAGGTGAATTCTAAAATACAAAATCCACAAATGGCGAATATCAATTGTATATGTGCAAATGCTTACACAGGTAGCATTTCTATTGAAAATTATTTCTATTGAAAATTATTATGAAATACTATAAGAATATTTAATAAACCTTTCAGATTTGCACAGTAACTGAAGCAAAATAATTAAACAATACAAATGGAAAGGCACACAATCATGACATATACTTTCATAGATTTTATAACCTGCACATTGTAAATTCCAGGTAATCTTGAAATTCTAAGTCTAGGCCATTTACACTAACCAATACCATAGCAACTGACTCACAAGTATTTAAATAACATTTTGAAAAATAAAAATGTTTTTTAAAATCTAAGAGCAAGATCAGTATCCTGTTTGGAAGGAGTCTTATGATAATATTTACTATTCTGGTAACCTCAGCTGAACCTATAATGACAGTGTTTCCTCAGAGCCCAAGCAGAGACTTTTGGCCTTTGCCACAAAGCTTGTGACTGCAGAAAAGAATCTGTCAATCCAACAGTATAATTAACTGCAAGTTCAAGGGCAAAGATTCACTGCCTTATACTAACACAAAATGTGATACTCAAAAAGAATCCTGAAGGATTATTTCAAGCAAATAAGCAAAAAGAACTACTGAAAACATATTTCTAATAATTCTGGTGTAAACAAAGTAAACCAAAACAGCTTAAACCAGACAAGGCATGCTGGCTCATGCCTGTAATCCCAGTACTTTGGGAGGTTGAGACAAGAAGATCCCTTGAAGACAAGAGTTCAAGATTAGCCTGGACAACACAGTGAGACCCCATTATACAACATATTTAAAAAATGAGCCAGGCATGGTATGCATATATATAGTCCTAGCTACTTGGGATGCTGAAGCAGGAGGATCGCTTGAGGCCATGAGTTCAAGGTTACAGTGAGCTATCCTCGAGTAGCTATGCTCCTGCGAAGCAACAGAGTGAGACCCTGTCTCCAAAACAAAAACAACTTAAACCACAAAAATAAAAATTTACAAATGAAATTTGTAATTCATTTGATCATTCATTGCACATTTCTTTTATATTAGTAGCATAATATATTTTAGGGGAAGCAAAACCCTTAAGAATCTTTTTTTTTTTAAATTGTACTTTGGGCTGTGGGGTACATGTGCAATCCTGCATCCTGCAGGATTGTTGCATATGTACATACACACCACGGTGGTTTGCTGTCTCCATCCCCCCGCCCCTTAGTTGCCTACATCAGGTATTTCTCCTGGTGTTCTCTCTCCCCATCCTCCCTGCCCCCACACTGCCCCTCCCCTTGCCCCACTACCTAGTCCAGTAAGTGTTGTGCTCTTCCCTGTGCCCAACTGTTCTCATTGTTCGTCACCCATCTATGAGTGAAAACATGCAGTGTTTGGTTTTCTGTTCTTGTGTCAGTTTGCTGAGAATGATGGTTTCTAGATTTATCCATGTTTCTATAAAGGACACGAACTCATCATTTTTTATGGCTGCATAGTATTCCATGGTGCATATGTGCCACACTTTCTCTGTACAGTCTATCATTGATGGGCATCTGGGTTGGTTCCAGGTCTTCGGTATCATAAACAGTGCTGCAACAAACATACGTGTGCATGTGTCTTTATAACAGAACGATTTATAATCCTTTGGATATATACCCAGTAATGGGATTGCTGGGTCAAATGGAATTTCAATTTCTAGATCCTTGCAGAATCGCCACACTGTCTTCCATAATGGTTGAACTAATTTACACTGCCACCAACAGTGTAAGAGTGTTCCTTTTTCTCCACATCCTCTCCAGCATCTGTTGTCTCCAGAATCTTTTTTTTTGGGGGGGTGTGTGGGCGGGACGGAGTCTTGCTCTGTTGTCCAGGCTAGACTGCAGTGGTGTGATCTTGGTTCACTGCAACCTCCATCTCCCAGGTTCAATCAATTCTCTTGCCTCAGCCTTCCCAGTAGCTGGGACTACAGGCAGCTGCCACCACACCCAGCTAATTTTTGTACTCTTTGTAGAGACAGGGTTTCACCATGTTGGCCAGGCTGGTCTTGTACTCCTGACCTCAGATCATCCACCCTCCTCAGCCTCCCAAAGTGCTGTGATTGCAGACGTGAGCCACTGCACCTGGCTCCTTAAGAATCTTTGAGTAAGCTTTCAAGCAGTCCTGCCTCACTCCACTTAAAAATTAAAACTATTGATTAAATTTAGAAAAATCAAGGCTATAACTTTGCATAGTTCTCAAATACTACTTATATTCATAGGAGGCCTATTTTATAGGTAGAGAACCCACTCCAGTTTTGTGTGAATTGTTTTTAAATTGTGTTTGAATTGTCGTTAAGTTCAATCTCCCAGCAATGTAAATAGCACATGCCCTGGTGGCAGATGCACTGGGCTACACAGGAATGTGTACAGAGTAAAGCTGTCATAAACCATTAGGAATACGAAAAAACCAATTTTACCCAATTGATAATATTTTAGTTTATCAAGATATTAGGTTCAAAATGTCTTGCTTTCAATTAAACATACAAATGCCTTCCTTTACATATACAAGCTCTCTTAATAATCAGAAATTGCTCTTAATTTCAATACAAAACTTCTCTCAAATGCTGACTCTGACATCCCTACCAAGAGTTGAACAAAAATTATATAAGACAAGGGTTATAGTAGCATTACAGTAGCACAGAAGAAAGACACAATGTGGTAATTTTTCTCCTTGAAAAGTTTTGTCCTTTTTTTTTTTTTTAAAGAGATGTGGTCTCACTGTGTCACCCAAGTCGAACTGTAGCGGCACAATTGTAACCCACTGCAAACTTGAATACCTAGGCTCAACCAATCCTGCCAAGCGTTAGCCTCCTGAGTAGCTGGGACTACAGGCACATGCCACTTGAGCCTGGCTACTTTTAAAATTTTTACTTTATAGAGATGAGGTCTTTTTTTTTTTTAATTTTAAATTTTGTGGGTACATTGTAAGCATAGATAAATTATGGGATATAATGTGTAATAATCATATTAGGGTAAATGGGGCATCTACTACCTCAAGTATTTATCCTTTGTGTTGCCAATAATCCAATCATACTCTTTTAGTTACTTTTAATTGTACAATTAAATTACCACTGACTACAGTCACCCTGTTATGCTATCAACAGACACAGGGTCTTGCTTTTTTGCCCAGGCTGGTCTCAAAAATTCAAGCAATCCTCTCTCCGTGGGCTCCCAAAGGGCTGAGATTACAGGCATGCGCCACCAAGCCTGGCCCTTGAATAAGTTTAAGACAGTTATTTCCAAAAGAGTTTGTGAAATATAGATGCCAGGCCTCATACCCACTGATTCAAACTCTTAAGAGTTTGGTAAATAGTTTTCATTATACTTCTCTAGTGACAGGAGTACCTGATGTCTTTTTTTTTTTTTTTTTTTTTTAAAGCATAGGTTTATAATGTAATTTAAATACCAAACAAAAGTCTAGATCAAGTTAGGTTGTGGGTTTTTGTTGTTGTTTTTTCGTTTTGAGACAGGGTCTTGCTCTGTCACACAGGCTAGAGTGTAATGGTGCAATCTCAGCTCACTGCAACCTGTGCATCCCAGGTTCAACTAAGCCTCCTGCCTCAACCTCCCAAGTAGCTGGGATTACAGGTATGCACCACCAAGCTTGGCTAATCTTTGTACTGTTTGAAGAGACAGGGTTTCACCATGTTCCCCAGGCTGCTCTTGAACTCTTGGACTCAAATGATCCACCTACCTTGGTCTCACAAAGTGTTGGGATTACAGGCATGAGCTACCATGCGTGGCCCAATTTCAGTTTTTAACTCCAATAAGTTTTAAATCCTACTTCAGTTCAATGTGTTCTTAAATTAAAATATTGATTTAAAAATACTTGAACTTCCAATTTCAGCTTTGACCTGTAAAAAGCTTGGAAGTCGTTATTCTTGTTCTTAGAACAAAGAAAAAACTGAAGAAACTGAAAAATCAATGTCTTTTCTTAGTTACGATCACTGAACTGACGACAGAGGGAAAACCATCACCCTGAAAACTGGAAAAAATAGGTAAATACAGAGAATGACAACTTACCTGAAGCAGAAGCCTTTAGAACCAATAGCCAGTAGGAACACTTAAACAGTAACTGATGAAGACTGAGTGTGAATTACCTCTCAGTGACAAAAACTCCTAGGGGCCTAGTCTTAGGGAGCCTCCCCACTTCCATGGGGTACTATCAGATTTTCATGTTGAAAATCAGAGAAACATCTGGCTATGTTACAGTTTTGAAATATTCCTAGAACATTCACCAAAACAAAGGTCTGTCCTCCAAAGAAAATACTTTACCAGAGCCTTATCTGACTTGAGAGAGGGCAGTTAGACAACTTTAATTCCCACTAGCCTTCCTGGCTGGCCTCTGGAAAGAAAAAAGGGGGGCGGAAGGGAGGGGGGCCGCTAAGAAATACTTCCAAAGGTCACATCCCAGAAACTCAGACTAAAAAAAAAATTAGATTTAATTATAAGATTACAGAACATTTTCCCTTCCTCTTCCCAACACCTTCCTACCATATCAACATAGCTCCCGTGTAACAACAGTGGATTACAACTAAAAGACCTGTAGGACACAGAATCCATTTAAATAAATAGTTATAGGGTAAAACCAAAGAAAGAAGAGTTTAAAATTAAAAAACAAAGAAACTATGGGAAAGCGAAGCTTCTGGCATCCACAACTAACATTAGAGCAAACATTAAACACATCCAAGGCTCCTAGCCAGGTAAATATAAAACTTCATACTAAAATCTTATTAAACTCAGTTCCTATATCCTAACACATCATATATAGCTATCAATGAAAAATTAGAAAGCCACAAAACTAGTCTGAACAGACAAAGCATCAGGATCAAACACAAATTTGGCAAAGAGTTTAGAATTATCAGAATGGGAATCGAAAATTATGATAAATGTTTATTTTACATAATTATATACTTGATTATTACTACTCTGATGTTTAAAACAGACAACATGCAAGCAGATGAGCAATGCAAAGAGAGATGGAAAGTCATTAAAAAAATCAAAAGGAAATGCTAGCAATTAAAAAAAAAGGAGCAGGAATGAAGAATGCTTTTGATGGGCACATCAACAGACTGGCCAAGACCAAGGAGAATCAATGATCTTGAAGATAGGCCAATAAAAATTTCCCAAAGTGAAAAGCCAAGAGAATAAAGGATGAAAAATAATATCCAGGAACTGTGGTACAATTACAAAAAGTAAACATGTAATAAATAAAAAATGAAGAAGAAATAAATAAAATACATGAATAATAGTTCAGAATTTTAAAAACTTACTAAGAGACAACAAATCATAGATGTAGGAAGCTCACAGAACACCAAGCAGGACAGATACCAATAAATCTATTCCTATATATATCATACTCAAACTGCAGAAAACCAAAGACAAAGTTTTAATAGAATTAAGAAAGACAAAAACAACCTTACCTATAAAAGAGTAAGAGCTGCATTGGAGTTCTTGTTAGAAACTATGCAAACAAAACGAGACTAGGGAAAAATGGTTAAAACGTTGAAAGAAAAACAACAATCTAGAATTCTGTATCCTGCAAAATAATTCAAAAGGGAAAGAGAAAGCCTTTCTCAGACAAAAACTGAAAGAATTTGATGGCAGAAAAAATGTATTTAAGCAATAAAGGATATTTTTCAGCCAGGTGTGGTGGGTCATGCTTGTAATCCCAGCACTTTGGGAGGCCAAGGCAGACAGATCATGAAGTCAGGAGTTTAAGACCAGTCTGGCCAACATAGTGAAACCCTGTCTCTACT
>NW_016107391.1:10535269-10540384 GCF_001604975.1 Cebus imitator | reverse complement strand
CTACTCGGGAGGCTGAGGCAGGAGAATTGCATGAACTGGGGAGGCAGAGGTTGCAGTGAGCTGAGATCATGGCATTGCACTCCAGCCCAGGCGACAGTGCTAGACTCTGTCTCAAAAAAAAAAATTTTTTTTTTTTTTTTCAGAGAAAATACAAGATAGAAACTCAAATCTTCATAAAAGGAGTATCAGAAAAGTAATACATATAAAATAAAGTCTTTCCTTTTTCTTATTCTAAATTGACCTAATAGAAAAATATTTGCTTAGGGTAATAAAAAAAACAACATATTGAATTATCATAGCTAATGGAAAAGTAAACTGAATGACAGCAATGTTATAAGGGATGTGAGGGAGAACTTGGAATATTTTGTTATGAAGTATGCACACTGCCCATGAAGCAGTACAGGGTTATCTGAAAGCAGATTGGTTATAAATGTGTACTGCCCGCTATAGGACAAACACTAAAAAATGAAGTTTTAAAGAAATATATTGACATGTTAAAGAGGAGAGAAAAATGGAAGCATTTAACTGCTCAAAACCAGAGAAGACATAAAATGAGGACAGGACAAAAACATAAACAAAGTGAAATAAATAGAAAACAGTTGCAAACTTGGTAGATATTAATCTAACTATATCAATAATCACTTCAAATGTGAATGGTCTTAATATACCAGTTAAAAGGTACAAACCCAATTTTATGTTGTCTATAAGAAACTCACTTTAAATATAAAGACACAGATAGATTAAAAGTTAGGTAAAGAAAAAGATATACTACATTAACACTAATCAAAAGAAAGCTGGAATTGCTTATATGGTTAGGCTTTGTGTCCCCAACCAAATCTCATCTTGAATTGTAAGCCCATAATCCCCACATGTCAAGAGAGGGACCATGTAGAGGTATTTGGATCATGGAGGCAGTTTTCCCCCATGCTTTTTTTGTGATAGTGAGTAAGTTCTCATCAGATCTGATAGGTTTTTCTTTCTTTTTTTTTTTTTTTTTTTGAGATGGAGTCTCACTCTGTTGGCCAGGCTGGAGGGCAGTGGTGCATTCTCAGCTCACTGAAACCTCTGCCTCCTAGGTTCAAGTTATTCTCTGCCTCAGCTTCCCAAGGAGCTGGGATTACAGATGCATGCCACCACACCTGGCTAATTTTTGCATTTTTAGTAGAGACGGAGTTTCACCATGTTGGCCGGGCTGATCTTGAACTCCTGACCTCAAGTGATCTACCTGCCTTGGCCTCCCAAAGTGCTGGGATTACAGGAGTGAGCCACTGCGCCCAGCCAGATCTGATGGTTTTATAATGAGCGCTTCCCTCCTTGCTAGGCACTTTTCCTTCCTGCTGCCTTGTGAAGAAGATGCCTTGCTTCCTCTTCATACTCTGCCATAATTATAGGTTTCCTGAGGCCTCCTCAGCCATGCTGAACTGTGAGTCAATTAAACTTCTTTCCATTATAAATTACCCAGTCTTGGGCAGTTCTTCATAGCAGTATGAAAATGGATTAATAGTTATATTAATTTCAGACAAAGCAGAGGTCAGAACAACAAAAATTATCTGAGATAAAAAGGGGCACTACATAATGATAAGGAGCCAATTTTCCAAGAAGACATAATCATCCTTAATGAGTTTGCAATTAACAAAAAAGCACCAAATTATGTGAGGCAAAAACAGATAAAGCTGCAAGAATAAATAAATTCATTATTATCATCAGAAACTTCAGTACTCCTCTATCAGTAAATGGCATATCCATCAGGCAGAAAATCAGTAAGAATATAATAGAGCTGAACAGTACCATCAGTCAACTGAATCTAATTAACCTTTATACAATACCTCATACCAAAACAGGAGAATATACATTCTTTCCATGCTAACAGGGAATATTCACCAAAATGGACCACATTCTAGGCCATAAGACACACCTTAGAAAATTTAACATAAGAGAAATCATACAATGTATGTTCTCAAATCACAATGAAACTAGAAATCAGTAAGAAAAAGGTAACTAGAAAATCCCCAAATACTTGGAGATTGAACAACATGTGTCTAAATAACACATGGGTCATATAAGATATCTTGAAAGAAATTTTAAAATATTTTGAACTAAATGTAAATTCAACTTATCATTATTTATGAATGTAGCAAAAGCAGTGCTTAAAGGGAAATTAATAGTATTGAATACATATGTCAGAAAAGAAGAAAGATCTAAAATCAACAACCCAACCTTTCATCTTAGGAAATGGACAAAGAACAACATAAAACTAAAAAATTCAAGAGATAATAATAAAATCTAGAGCAGAAATCATTGTAATTGAATGGAAAAATCAATAGAGAATATCAACAAAACCAAAAGCTGATTCTCTGAAAATATCAGTAAAATTTTTAAGCCTCTATCCAGGAAACCAACAAAAAAACCCAAAAAGACACAAATTACAAATAACAGAAACAAAAGAGAGGTATGACTATAGATACTATGAACATTAAAAGGATAATTAAGGAATTAATTATATGAACAACCCTATGCCCACAAATTTAGATAAAATGAACCAATTTTTTGAAAAACACAAACTGCCAAAACTTACAGATAACCTGAATAGCCTATGTCTACTTAAAAAATTGAATAAATAATTATCGACTCTTGGCAAACTCCTGGCAAAAAAGGGGAACTACTTCAACTTGAAAGAATATCTACAAGAAACCTATAGCTAACATCATACTTATGGTAAAAGACTGGATGTTTTTCCCCATGACTGGGAACAAGGTCAAGATGTGTCCTCTCACCATTCTCATTCAATATCATACTGGAAGTTACAGGTAGGGCAGTAAGAAAGACACGAAGATAGAAAAAAAAGGGAAGAAAAAAAAGAAAAAGTATACATGTGGAAAAGAAAAGTCTTTATTTGTAGAAGACTTGATTGTCTACATAAAAAGCTTCAAAGAATCAACCAAGAAAAAACAACTGTTGGAACTAATAAGTGATTATAAGGAGGCTGCAGAATACAATGTAAATATACAAAAGTCAATTGCTTTTCTATAGGTCAGCAATGAATAACTGAAAATAGAAACAGTATCATTTGGAGGAGGGATCCAAGAGGGCTGATTAGGAGCAGCTCTGGATTGCAGCTCCCAGTGAGAGCCCAGTGGGTGAGTGGATGCCGAATTTCCAGATGGATTTTTATTGCCCACAGACCAGGAGACTCCCAGGCAGAGGAGCCCCATGGGTCGTCAGCACAGCTGTTTTGGCTGGAGCAGTGGGTCTCCGCACGAAATACTCACATGGGTCTGGGTGCCATTTCAGGTGGCAAGTGGAGCCCTGGGAGACAGAGTCACCTCCTCAACTGATAAAAAGGGGACTGCAACAGGGAGCCAGGCCAGGAAATTCCCAGGCTAAAAGGCACCATGCATCTCCAGCGCGACTGTTTCAGCGGCTTAGTGGGTCTCCACATAGGAAATCACACAGATCCGGGTGCCTTTTCAACAGGCGACTGGAACGCCTGGGAGACAGAGTTGCCCATTCAACTGATAAAATGGGCTGAAACAGGGAGCCAGGCCAGGAGATTCCCTGGGAAAAAGGCACCGCAAGTCTCCAGCGGCTGTTGCAGCCAGTGTAGCAGGTCTCCGCACAAAATCTGACACAAATCTGGGCGTCTTTTCAACTGGCGACTGGAACGCCTGGGAGACAGAGTCGCCCATTCAACTGATAAAAACGGGACTGAAAAAGGGAGCCAGGCCAGGAGAAAACGCAGCACGAGTCTCCAGTGGCTGTTTCAGCCAGCGCAGTGGGTCCCTGCACAAGAAATCATACAAATCTGGGCACCATTTCAACTGGTGACTGGAACACCTGGGAGACAGAGTCACCTGTTCAACTGAAACAAAAATAGGGGATCTGAGGCAGGGCGCCAGGTGATCAGGCTTGTCCGGTCCCATCTCCAAAACCAGCAATGTGAAAAGCTCTGCAATCTGAATTGCTCTGCAGTTTCACAGGAAGCACAGCTAAACCTGGGATGGTCCAGCCCTGTGAGGGAGGTCGGGGGGGGGTCTGCCATTACCAAGGTAGTTCACAAGTACCGAGGTAGCCCGCCATTGCTGAGGCAGTCCGCCATTACAGAGAGAGTCCGTCATTACAGAGGTGGGCCGCCACTGCCAAGGCAGTTCTAACTATGCCCCTATAAACCGGACTGCAGGGAAGTTCACAAAGCAGCTGGGCAGAGCCCACAGCAGCGCAGCAAAGCCTCTGCTGGCAGACTGTAACTAGGCTGTCTCCTCGCTGGGCAGGGCAGCCCTGACAAAAGGCAGCAGCACAACAGAAATTTATAAATAAAGCCCTACCTTCCCAGGACAGAATAACTAGGGAAAAAAAGGTGGTTATGAGTTCTGCTGCGGCAGACTTAAACGTACCTGCCCAGCAGCTCTGAATGGAACAACAGAGCTCACAGCTCAGCACTTGTCCTATAAAGGACAGGCTATCTTCTCAAGCAGCTCCCTGACCCCCATATAGCCAAAGAGTCATCACACAAAGGAGAGGTCAGGCTGACATCTGGCAGGTATCCTTCTGGGATAAAGATAGCAGAGGAAGAAACTGGCAGCAACCCTTACTGTTCTGCAGCCGCTGCAGGAGATCCCCAGGCAAGCAGGGCCTGGAGTGGACCTCCAGCAGTCCTACGGCAGAGGGGCCTGACTGTTTGAAGGAAAACTAAGAAACAGAAAGAAATAACTTCATCACCAACAAACTGGATGTCCACTCAGAGACGCCATCTGAAGTCACCAACTACAAAGACCACAGGTAAATAAATCCACAAAGATGAGAAGAAACCAGTGCAAAAAGGATGAAAACATCCAAAACCAGAACGCCTCTCTTCCTCCAAGGGATCACAACTCCTCACCACCAAAGGAACAAGGCTGGATGGAGAATGAGTCTGATGAATTGACAGAAACAGGCTTCAGAAGGTGGGTAATAAGAAACTTCTCTAATTTACACTCCCACCAACAGTGCAAAAGTGTTACTACTTCTCCACATCCTCTCCAGCATCTGCTGTCTCCAGATTTTTTAATGTTCGCCATTCTTACCGGCGTGAGATGGTATCTCAATGTAGTTTTGATTTGCATTTCTCTTATGACCAGT
>NW_016107391.1:10522081-10533649 GCF_001604975.1 Cebus imitator | reverse complement strand
CAGGGTTGAAATGAAGGAGGAAATGCTAAGGGCAGCCAGAGACAAAGGTCGGGTTACCCACAAAGGGAAGCCCATCAGCCTCACAGCAGATCTCTTGGCAGAAACCCTACAAGCCAGAAGAGAGTGGGGGCCAATATTCAACATCCTTAAAGAAAAGAACTTGAAACCTAGAATTTCATATCCAGCCAAACTAAGCTTCATAAGCGAAGGAGAAACAAAATCCTTTACAAACAAGCAGTTACTCAGAGATTTCATCACCACCATGCCTGCTCTACAAGAGCTCCTGAAAGAAGCACTAAACATTAGAAAAGAACAACCAGTACTACCCACTCCAAAAACATACCAAATGGTAAAGAGCATCAACACAATGAAGAATCTGCATCAATTGACAGGCAAAACAGCCAACTGGCACCAAAATGGCAGTGTCAAATTCACACATAACAATATTAACCCTAAATGTAAATCAGCTAAATGTCCCAATCAAAAGACACAGACTGGCAAAATGAATAAAAAGCCAAAACCCATCAGTGTGCTGTAGCCAGGAAACACAAAGGCTCAAAATAAAGGGATGGAGGAAGATTTACCAAGCAAATGAAGAGCAAAAAAAGCAGAAGTTGCAATCGTAGTCTCTGATAAAATAGACTTTAAACCAACAAAGATCAAAAGAGACAAAGAAGGACATTACATAATGGTAAAAGGATCAAAGCAACAAGAAGAGCTGACGATCCTAAATATATATGTACCCAATACAGGAGCACCCAGATACATAAAGCAAGTTCTTAATGACTTACAAAGAGACTTAGAATCCCACACAATAATAGTGGGAGACTTTAACACTCCACTGTCAATATTAGACAGATCAACCAGACAGAAAATTAACAAGGATATCCAGGACTTGAACTCAGACCTGGAACAAGCAAACCTAATAGACATATACAGAACTCTCCACCCGGAATCCACAGAATATACGTTTTTCTCAGCACCACATCACACCTACTTTAAAACTGACCACATAATTGGAAGTAAATCACTACTCAGCAAATGCAAAAGAACGGAAATCATAACAAACAGCCTCTCAGACCACACTGCAATCAAGTTAGAACTCGGAATTCAGGAACTAACTCAGAATCCCACAGCTTCATGGAAACTGAACAACTGGTTCTTGAATGCTGACTGGATAAACAATAAAACGAAGGCAGAAATAAAGATGTTCTTCAAAACCAACGAGAACGAAGACACAACATATCAGAATCTCTGGGACACATTTACAGCAGTGTCTAGAGGAAAATATATAGCAATAAATGCCCACATGAGAAGCAAGGAAAGATCTAAAATCGACACTCTATCATCAAAATTGAAAGAGCTAGAGGAGCAAGATCAAAAAAACTCAAAAGCTAGCAGAAGACAAGAAATCACTAAGATCACAGCAGAGCTGAAGGAGATGGAGACACAAAAAGCCCTTTAAAAATTCAATAAATCCAGGAGTTGGTTTTTTGAAACGATCAACAAAATAGAAAGACCACTAGCCAGATTAATAAAAAAGAGAGAATAAAATAGATGCAAAAAAAAAGATAAAGGGGATATCACCACAGATTCCACAGAAATACAAACCACCATCAGAGATTATTACAAACAACTCTATGCACATAAACTAGTAAACCTGGAAGAAAGGGATAAATTCCTGGTCACTTGCACCCTCCCATGCCTAAACCAGAAAGAAGTCAAAACCCTGAATAGACCAATCACAAAGGCTGAAGTTGAGGCAGCAATTAAGAGCTTACCACCCAAAATAAGCCCAGGTCCAGATGGGTTCACAGCCGAATTCTACCAGACATTCAAAGAGGAGCTGGTACCATTTCTTCTGAAACTATTCCAAACAATACAAAAAGAGGGAATTCTTCCCAAATCATTTTATGAGACCAACATCATCCTGATACCAAAACCTGGCAGAGACTCAGCAAGAAAAGAAAACTTCAGGCCAATATCCATGATGAACACAGATGCAAAAATCTTCAATAAAATACTAGCAAACCGATTGCAACAGCACATCAAAAAGCTTATCCACCACGATCAAGTAGGCTTCATCCCAGGGATGCAAGGCTGGTTCAACATACGCAAGTCTATAAATGTAATTCACCGCATAAACAGAACCAAAGATATAAACCCTATGATTATCTCAATAGATGCAGAGAAGGCCTTTGACAAAATTCAACAGCCCTTTATGTTAAAAACCCTCAATAAACTAGGTATTGACTATCTCAAAATAATGAAAGCTATTTATGACAAATCCACACCCAATATCATACTGAATGGGGAAAAACTGGAAGCATTCCCTTTGAAATCTGGCACTAGACAAGGATGCCCTCTCTCACCACTCCTATTCAATATAGTATTGGGAGTTCTAGATAGAGCAATCAGAAATAGAGCAAGAAAAAGAAATAGAGGGTATTCAATTAGGAAAGGAAGAAGTCAAATTGTCTCAATTTGCAGAGGACATGATTGTATATTTAGAAGACCCCATTGTCTCAGCCCAAAATCTCCTGAAACTGATAAGCAACTTCAGCAAAGTCTCAAGATACAAAATCAATGTGCAAAAATCACAAGCATTCCTATACACCAATAACAGACTTAAAGAGAGCCAAATTAAGAACAAACTGCCATTCACAATTGCTACAAAGAGAATAAAATACCTAGGAATCACAACTAACAATTAACGTAAAGGACCTCTTCAAGGAGAACTACAAACCACTGCTCAACGAAATCAGTAAGGACACAAACAGATGGAGAAACATTCCATGCTCATGGATAGGAAGAATCAGTATCATTAAAATGGCCATACTGCCCAAAGTAATTTACAGATTCAACACTATCCCCATCAAGCTACCAATGACCTTCTTCACAGAACTGGAAAAAAAACACCTTAAACTTTATATGGAACCAATAGAGAGCTGGCATAGCCAAGTCAATTCTAAGCAAAAAGAACAAAGATGGAGGCATCACACTACCTGACTTAGAACTATACTACAAGGCTACAGTAATCAAAACAGCATGGTACTGGTACCAAAACAGAGACATAGACCAATGGAACAGAACAGAGACCCCAGAAGCAACTCTACACATCTACAACCATCTGATCTTTGACAAACCTCACAAAAACAAGCAATGGGGAAAGGATTCCCTGTTTAATAAATGGTGTTGGGAAAACTGGCTAGCCACGTGCTGAAAGCAGAAACTGGACTCTTTCCTGACATCTTACATTAAAATTAACTCCAGATGGATTAAAGAGTTAAACATAAGACCTAACACCATAAAAACCCTAGAAGAAAACCTACACAAAACCATTCAGGACAGAGGCATATGCAAGGACTTCATGACTAAAACACCAAAAGCATTGGCAACAAAAGCCAAAACAGAGAAATGGGACCTAATGAAACTCCAGAGCTTCCGCAGAGCAAAATAAACAGTCATTAGAGTGAATCAGCAACGAACAGAATGGGAGAAAATTTTTGCAATCTACTCATCTGACAAAGGGCTAAAATCCAGAATCTACAAAGAACTAAAACAGATTTACAAGAAAAAAACAAGACCATTCAAAAGTGGGCGAAGGATATGAATACACACTTTACAAAAGAAGACATACATGAGGTCAACAAACATGAAAAAATGCTCATCATCACTGGTCATTAAAGAAACGCAAATCAAAACTACGTTGAGATACCATCTCACACCAGTCAGAATGGCGATCATTAACAAATCTGGAGACAACAGATGCTGGACAGGATGTGGAGAAATAGGAACACTTTTACACTGTTGGTGGGAGTGTAAATTAGTTCAACCATTGTGGAAGACAGTGTGGCGATTCCTCAAGGACCTAGAAATAGAAATTCCATTTGACCCAGCAAATCATTACTGGGTATATATCCAAAGGATTTTAAATCGTTCTATTATAAGGACACATGCATGCAAATGTTCATTGCGGCACTGTTTACAATAGCAAAGACCTGGAACCAACCCAAATGCCCATCAATGATAGACTGGACGGGAAAATGTGGCACATATACACCATGGAATACTATGCAGCCATAAAAAACGATGAGTTCATGTCCTTTGTAGGGACATGGATGAACCTGGAAACCATCATTCTCAGCAAACCAACACAAGAACAGAAAATCAAACACTGCATGTTCTCACTTATAGGCGGGTGTTGAACAATGAGAACACATGGACACAAGGAGGGGAGCATCACATACTGGGGTATGTGGGGGGACTAGGGGAGGGACATCAGGGGGTGGGGAGTTGGGGAGGGATAACATGGGGAGAAATGCCAGATATAGGTGATGGGGAGGAAGGCAGCAAACCACACTGCCATGTATGTATCTATGGAACAATCTTGCATGTTCTTCACATGTACCCCAAAATCTAATATGCAATAAAATATATATATGTGTGTGTGTGTGTGTGTGTGTGTGTGTGTGTGTGTGTGTGTGTGTATATATATAAAGAAACAATACCATTTACATTAGGTTCCCTCCCCCTGCCTCCAATAGGCAAGTATAAATCTAAAAAAATATACACAGGATCTATAAGAGGAAAAGTACAAAATTCTATTGAATCAAACATGATCTAAATAAATGGGAAGAGTTTCCATGTTAACGAATAGGAAAACTCTATTGTCAAAACGTCAATTCTTCCCAACTTCATCCATAGATTCAACACAATCCCAATTAACATCCCAGCAAGTTATTTGTGGACATCTACAAACTGATGTTAAAGTTTATATAGAAACAGAAAAGACCAAGAATAATCAACTCAATACTTAAGAATAAAAGCTGGAGGACTGACACTACTCAACTTCAGGATTTACTATAAAGATATAGTAATCCAGATAGCATGGGGATTGGGAGACAGGGGAGATGTTGCTCAAAGAACACAAAATTTGGCATGGGGATTCATGCATGTAACCCCAGCACTCTGGTAGGCCGAGGTGGGTGGAACACTTGAGTCCAAGAGTTTGAGACCAGCCTGGCTAATATGACGAAACCCTGTCTCTACTAAAAATACAAAAATTAGCCAGGTGTGGTGGCACACGCCTGTGGTCCCAGCAACTTGGGAGGCTGAAGCACAAGAACTGCTTGAACCCAGGAGGTGGAGGCTGTAGTGAACTGAAATTGCACCATTCCATTCCAGCCTTTAGGACAGAGAGAGACTGCCAAAAAAAAAATAAATAAAAATTCAGGGCTCAAGAGATCTATTACACTTCATGGTGACTACAGTTAATAATATTATATACTGGAATATTGCTAAGACAGTAGATTTAAAGTGTTTTTCACAACAAAAATGATAATTATGTGAAGTAAAAGATATGTTAAATAGCTTGATTTAGCCATTCCACAATGTGTACACACGTCAAAACATCATTTTACACACCGTAAAGAGACACAATTTTTACCTGTCAACTAAAAAAAAAAACAAAAAAACATAGGAATGGCCAAAAATAAAAGCAAAAAATCAGAGATCAAGGGAACAGAACAGACCAGACCAGACCAGACCAGACCAGACAGAACAGGGAGTCCCCAAAGAGACTCAAACAAATATAGTATAAACTGATCTCTGACAAAGGGGCGAAGGTAATTCAACTGAGAAAAGAAAGTATTTTCAGCAAATGGTGCTGCAATGACTGGACATCCATATGTAAAAACATAAATCTAGACAAAGATCTTACAGTTTTCATAAAATTAATTCATAATGGATCATAGTCATAAGTATAAAATGCAAAACTATAAAGTATATAGCAAATTACACGGGAGAAAATCTAAATAACCTTTGGTTAGGTGATGAGTTTTTAGATACAGCACCAAATGCTATACAGGAAAGAAAAATTATTAAGTTGGACTTCATTAAAATGAAAAACTCTGCTCTGTGAAAGATACTGTTATAAGAATAAAAAGAAGCCACAGACTAGTAGATAGTATTTTTTAAAAAATCTGACAAAAAACTGGTATCCAAAAAAAAAACAAGAAAAACCCTCAAAACTCAAAAATAAGAAAAAAAAGAAGCCAACTTAAAATGGACAAAAACAACCAGACACCTCACCAAAAAAGATACTCAGATGGAAAATAAATATTTGAAAGATGCTCAACATATGTTGTTTTGAAACTTCAAAGTGAAACAATAATGATATATCACTACCTGTCTCTTAGAATGGCTAAAATTGACAATCTGACAATATCAAATCCTGACAAGTATGTAGAGTAACAGAAAGTCTCATTAATTGCTGGTAGGAATGAAAATGGTACAGTCATTTTGGATGACAGTTTGATCATTTCTTACAAAGCTAAACACAGTTTTTCCGTAACATCCAGCAATCATGCTCCTATGCATTTTTCTAACTGTGTTGAAAACTTATGCCCACATAAAACCCCAAACATGAATATTTATAGCAGTATTATTCATAATCACCAAAAGCTATAAGAAAGATATCTCTCAACAAGAGAATGTAAATGAATAAACTGGATTACGTCTATACAATGGAATATTACTCAGTGATGAGAAGAAATGAGCTATTAGGTAACAAGAACAAAACCAAGGAAGAATGTTATGAAAGACTGGCTAAGTGAAAGAAGCCAGTCTGAAAAGTTCACATACTATATGATTTCAAGTACATGGTATACTGGAATTGACAAAAATACAGAGACAGTAAAGAGGTAAAGAGATTGGTGGCTGCCCGCAGTTAGTGGGTGGGGATAAACAGGTAAAGCACAGGAGATTTTTAGGGTGGTGAAACTATTCCGTATGATACTACAATGGCATGTATATGACATCATACACTTAATAAAAACCATAGAACTACACAACAGAGTGAATTTTAATGTAAATTATGGTCTTTGGTTAATAATAATGTATTAACATTAGTTCATTAGTTTTAACAAATATATCATACTGATGCAATACGTTAATAACTGAGTTTGGGTGCGGTGGCTCACACCTACAATCTCACCCCTTTGGGAGCCCAAAGTAAGCAGATCACTTGAGGCTAGGAGTTTGACACCAGCCTGGCCAACATAGTGAAACCTCATCTCTACTTAAAATATAAAAATTACCTGGGTATGGTAGTGAGCAGCTGTAAACCCAGCTATTGGGGAGGCTGAGGCACAAAAGTCACTTGAACCCTGGAGGCAGAGGCTGCAGTGAGCTGAGTTCATGCCACTGCACTCCAGCCTGGGCCACAGAGCGAGACATTGTCTCAAAATAAATAAATAATTAAAATAAAGCAATAACTGGGAAAACTGTAGATGGGGTAGAGGGCTATATGGAAAAACTACTATTTGCTCAATTTTTCTTTAAATCTGAAACTGTTCAAATTAAGTCTATTCATTATGTGTGCGCATGCATCCATGCACAAACATATGCACCAAACTGGAAAAATAAAGCTATTTACAGTTATTTATACTCAACTGATAATACAGAGTGGCCAAGAAATAGAGGATATAGGAGATAGACATGTCTTAGAATTCACCGTTTAGTTATTATTTCATTTTGTTGTCCTCCACTCCCACTCTCAACATTCCAGAAGAAAAGAAAGAAGGAATAGTCATCATTCAACCTGTGGAGGGTTAGCACTTCAGATACAAACATGGATAGTATCAGAAGATGCAAGAAAATCAGACTGCACTACAGATTAAAAGAGAACAAGGCTAGATTAATGGATATCAATCACCAACTCCTAAAACAGAAGTACAAATTAATAATCTTCAGAGGCCTGGCAGGAACAAAATTATACAATATATGGGTTAATGCAACTGAGAGAGATACAGCCTATACCAAACTAAAGAAAGCTTGCCTGGTCTACAGGCCAAAAGGTTCAAGTGTTTATTTAAAAAAACACAGTAGTCACATAAAATGTCTACTTGCTGGCTGGAGTTCCATCACCTACAATTTACCTGCTTTCAAAAATTGTATTCAACACTGAGAAAACAGAAAACACTTATCATGAGCTTAATATGGGCTTCTTCTTCCTTAACTATAGAACACTTAATGAAATATCAAGTCAATGGTTAGAAAATGTATCCTAGGCAGGTCTAAACCATTAACATTTGGTTTAAGCAACTTTGTATAATTCACCTCCTAAATCATAAAGAAGACACCTAAACATGTATATTAAAAGAATAAAACTCAAAGAAATTCTCATCTAAAGCAAACAATCCTGATGTTAAAATTATTTCTTACACTTGTAAAATCATCAAATTTTGTGCTTTCACATAAAGAGCTTCTAGAAACATACAAACAGAGCTATATAAATTGAGAAGTTACAAAGCCAAAGTAGACTACACATCAGGCAGCTCATAAAAATTGCTCTAAATCCCCTCTGCAAATGCATTTTATTTCTCCTACACTTTGTCTATAAGAAACATTTATATGGTCAGGCACAGTGGCTCATGTCTATAATCCCAGCACTGTGGGAGGCCAAGGCAGATAACTAGGTCAGGAGATCGAGACCATCTTGGCCAACATGGTGAAACCTTGTCTCTACTAAAAATACAAAAAAATTAGCTGGGTATGGTGGCGCATGCCTGTAATCCCAGCTACTCAGGAGGCTGAGGCAGAAGAATTGCTTGAACCCAGAAGGCGAAGATTGCAGTGAGCCAAGATCACACCACTGCACTGCAGCCTGGGCGACAGAGCGAGACTCCATCTCAAAAAAAAAAAAAAAAAAAATTTATATAATGCTTTTATTCAATCATAAATGGTGCCCAAAAATGTGACAATCTAAACCTTTAAGGTTTATTTACAAGCAAATGAAATTGTGAATAACTTTGCATATAATTCAGATATAGAGTGAAGATGCCAGTGAACTAAACAAAACCACATTGATTACTGTATCACTAGAGTTTCAGTGTCCCAAGATGATAAAGTTTTAGAGATCTATTTCAAAACAATGTAAATATGCTTAACACTACTAAACTGTACACTTAAGAAATGATTTATAAAATTAAATGTTATATATTTTTACAATAAAAATATTAAATTTAAATGTTATATTATTTGTTAGCATGCTTCATATAATAAATTAGAAATGCCTAAAATTAATGTTAAAATAAAATTAACATATATGGCCAAAATATCATCTCAAATATAGTTTTTCCTGTGTGAATTATTTCCTTCTAATAACAAAAAATAATATAAATTAAATTAGATTCTCTATGTTTTTCTTTACATTTCCCCTAACCACTGAGTTTACTATATGGAACAGTAAGGTTTATTTAACTAGCTTTTCATGTCTTTTATCCTAAACATTATGATGCATAAACCAAATGAATGAATAGACATTATTGTCCTTCTCCATAATTGAGTCGAGTAAATGATTATTACACAATAGTCATAAAGTAAATTTCTTCAGTTTAAATCTACCACTCTTTAGCTCAGCTTTTAAAAAAGTTTTATATATTTTAAAAGTTTTAAAATTTTAGATATACATATGGCATGCCTACAATTTCATCATGTCAATCCCAGAGTTTTACTAGCTAAAACAGCCTTTCACTCCAAGATGTGATGGTCTATTAAACAAACAACCTAGAAGATCCCTGCCACAATAAAAGACCACAGAGTTGTCAATAAAAAAATATAGTTTTTCTAAAAGTAAATACATAGATTACTGGTAATAATAAACTTTACACAGTGCTACACAGTGTACACAACGTGGTATACAAATACTCATTTATTATTATTATTTTTGAGACGGGGTCTTACTATGTTGCCCAGGCTAGTCTTGAACTCCAGAGCTCAAACAATCTAACCGCACTGGTCTCCCAAAGTGCTGGGATTACAGGCATGTGCCACCACACCCAGACCAGATACACAATTTTAATTTTAGTTATTATAAATGTATTTTTATAGCTAGCTTATAATGGTAAAGGATATTGTTTCCCTATATAGGATAATGAAGTTTCATGTTGAAATAAATTTATTTAGGTATAAAAGATGGTCAAATTTGAAGAGAAACATAGCTGGGTGCAGTGGCTCATGCCTGTAATCCCAGCACTTTGGGAGGCCGAGGTGGGTGGTTCACGAGGTCAAGAGATCGAAGCCATCCTGGCCAACATGGTGAAACCCTGTCTCTACTAAAAATGCAAAAACTAGCTGGGTGTGGTGGTGCACGCCTGTAGTCCCAGCTACTAGGGAGGGTGAGGCAGGAGAGTCGCTTGAATTCAGGTGGTGGAGGTTGCAGTGAGCCAAGATTGTGCACTGCACTCCAGCTGGGCGACAGAGAAAGACTCCGTCTCAAAAAAAAAAACAAACAAAAACAAAAAAACCCAGAAACCCTACATTTAAAAAGTATACATGATATGTAAATTTGGCAAAATTGTGAAGATATGATGTGACTTAAGTTGGGGAAGCACTGCTGTAGGTTGTGTTTATCATAGGCTGGGAACAGTGGCTCACACCTATAATCCCAGCACTTTGGGAGGCCGAGGTGAGAGGATCATTTGAGGTCAGGAGTTCAAGACCAGCCTGGCCAACATGGTGAAACCTTGTCTCTACTTAAAAAAAAAAAAAAAAAAATTAGTCAGGCATGGTGGCACATGCCTATAATTCCAGCTACTAGGAGGTTGAGGTAGGAGAATCACTTGAACCCAGGAGGCAAAGGTTGCAGTGAGCCAAGACAGCGCCATTGCACTCCAGCCTGGGCAACAGAGCAAGACTCTACCTAAAAATTAAAAAAAAAAAAAAAAATGGTACCACTAATCTTAGGCATTCTGCTAAGTACCTTACACATACAATCTCACTTCATCCTTATAACAATCTAATAGATTATTACTAAACTGAATTTACCTATTTTATACTAGAAAACTAGGGGTCAAAAACACTAATGCACCTGCCCAAGATCACCACAGGTAGTAAGTGGCAGAGCCAAGGTTAAAATCCAACTCTGTCTGACAGATTCTAAAGTCTTGGTTTTTTACACCCAGTGCTATACTATCTCTCTAAAGAAGGAAAGACTGAGAAGATGAAGTAGACCTAAACCGAGCCTCTTTCAAGGGAGACATATTAGTCACTTAGATAATTCCCAAGATTAGATCATTTGTAATATGTATGTTTGCCATATAGTTAGAAGATAGCTACAGCAATTGTTGGGGCTTCAGGTACAAGCTTTGTTGAGCCAGAAAACCCTGGCAGAAGGACTATTCACTGTGCCATATTTAGAGAAAGAATCAAGCAACAAAGCCACTTAGCATATCCAGTTCATGTCCTTATATCCATATATCCTTGTATCTCATGTATTCAAGAACATCTGATTACTACCACTGGTTAAATAACACTTAACAGTCCCTACATCTAGGAGCCTAAGAAAGAACAAAGCATACTTTTGCTAGAACAAGGGTCTTCCGTGGTCATATTTGCTTGTCAAATGGCCCAATACTGAAAAACACACCACTGATGGCTCTCAATGTGCTTGACTCTCAAGCACATCTGACATGTAATAACATAGTCGCCAATGGTCTACTAAATTATACCCTCATTTGACTATAGGACAAAGAAATTAAATTTTTTAGAACAAATTAAAGAAAT
>NW_016107391.1:10501228-10521301 GCF_001604975.1 Cebus imitator | reverse complement strand
AAAAAAAAAAAAAAAAAAAGAATATAAAGATTCTACAGTAAGATATCTGAAGGTATTAGCAATATTTGCTTTCTTAAAATATATTTAGCCAAGGCTAAAAAGCCTTAACTTAGGTAGACGGCAAGGGGATCAGGATTAGGATATGGAGTACAAAAAGAACTTTAATCTCTTACACTTTTTCAAAGAGAATGTAATTCTGTTTTTTTGGTTTTATTTTGTTTGTTTGTTTGTTTTTGAGACGGAGTCTTGCTTTTCTTGCACAGGCTCCAGTGCAATGGTACAATCTCAGCTCACCACAACCTCTGCTTTCTGGGTTCAAGTAATTCTCCTGCTTCAGCCTCCCAAGTAGGTGGGATTACAGGCCTGTGCCACCACCCCCGGTTAATTTTGTATTTTTAGTAGAGATGGGGTTTCTCTACATTGGTCAGGCTGGTCTTCAACTCCTGACCTTTCAGGTGATCCGCCCACCTCGGCCTCCCAAATTGCTGGGATTACAGGCATGAGCCACCACACCCAGCCTAATTCTATATTCTTTATGTAATTATAAAGTGATTAAATATTGTTTAAAAAACATATTAAGAGGTCAGCCTACTTCAGACCAGAAATCATGTTCCTACACATCTAAAAGCTTCAGAGGGTGAAAGTGAAACATACTTTATGATTTCTCAAACTGTTAAGAACTGGCAATTTATAAAGAAGTAAATATTATTTTGCTAGAATTTAGCAGTGTTCTTCCTTAATCTTATCAGCAATGCTGTTTTTAAATTAAATCACAAATCTCAAGAGGTAGAAGACTTCCACATAATTGTTGCCAAGGTACTCAGAAACAAAATCCACAGCTTTTATTAAAAAAAAAAAAAGTTTGAAAACTGGCCCTAGAAGGTAACTTCTTTAGATGGTGCACTATTCACTATTATATTCTATTCTTAATAATATTCTATCATTAAGTAACTACTATAGAACTTTAAAAATTATTAATTCCCATTCGTTTATGTAAAAGCATTCAATTTCATCTTTCAGCTTTAATAAAACATGGGATACAACAATTGAACAAATATCCAAACTATAAGCATTAACAATGTACATTTTAGGTTAGGGTCCCCAACCCCTGGGGCATGGACCAGTACCTGTCAGTGGCCTGTCAGGAATTGGGTCCAGCAAGCGAGTGAGCGAGCATTACTGCCTGAGCACTACCTCCTGTCAGATCAGTGGCAGCATTAGATTCACATAGGAGCGAAAACCCTGTTGTGAACTGTGCATACAAGGGATCTAGGTTGCACGCTCCTTACGAGAATCTAAAGCCTCCAAAACCATGGCAACTCCCCCACCACCAGCCCCGTCTATGAAAAAATTATCTTCCAAAACACTGGTCCCTGGTTGCCAAAAAGGTTGGGGACTGCTGCTTTACGTTACAGAATTGTCAAAGAGTTAAAACATGAAAACACTTGCAAAGTAATCTTTAATGAGTTCTATAATGCCTATTTCAAGTTTTATACAAAGCCTGAAATACTTCTCCAAATAACTCAAAATGTCAGTTCACCCCCAACTTATTACTGTGTGTGATGACTCTGGCTAGACTACAAAATGTGAGAATAGCCAACTGAAGAAAATATAATCAGTATCCAGCTTTTAAGAAAAGGTAAATGAAAATAGTCTTTACTCATATGTTCAATAAAAAAGTATTGCTAATGAAGTATTTGTTTTCTGACATATTAAATATGAACAACTAACATGTATGTCTTTTCTAGAGGCAGATGATCCTTAATCACTAATGAGTTATTGAGATACATCCTTTGCTTTCTAAACTATTCTAACCGGTCTAGCCACCTCTCATCTCTTATTCTAGTCTCTTCAAAACACACTGCCAAGTGCTCCCTTCAGCAGCCATACACAAAACACACCGCCAAGTTAATCTCACCAAAGTACAACTTGCAAACAGCCTTAAAGACAAAGTCAGAACTCTCTGGCAAGCACTCCACATTCTTTGTCATCAGGTCCTCATTAACTTTGCCAGTTGTACCACTAACTATTCCTCTTCATATCCTTTCCTCTCCACAGACTGTTGTAACAAATTTTGGTAACAGCCACTGATTTTATGAGCTCAACTTCTGGGAATCTCCTCTAAAAAATAATCTGGTAAATTCACCAATATGTTAATGATAGGGTAGCAACAATTGTCAAACAGTAGAAATGGCCTAACAGGGAAACTGTTACTTAAATTGAGGAGACCTACTAAAATATATGTAAGAACCATTTACAATAACTTAAGAAATGTGTACGTGACAATGATTTTTATTTTATTTTACTATGAGATAGGGACTCACTCTGTCACTACAGTGCAGAAGCACAATTACAACTCACTACAGCCTTGACTTCCTGAGCTCAAGTGCTTCTCCTGCCTTGGCCTCCCTAGTAGCTAAGACTACAGGTGTGCACCCCCATGCCTGGCTAGTTTTTTTTTTTTTTTTTTTGAGATGGAGTCTTGCTCTGTTGCCAGGCTAGAGTGCAGTGGCATGATCTCGGCTCACTGCAACCTCCTGGGTTCAGCCTCCTAAGTAGCTGAGACTACGGGCATGCGTCACCACGCCCAGCTAATTTTTTGTATTTTAGTAGAGATGGAGTTTAACCATGTTGGCCAGGAATGTCTCCATCTCCTGACCTCGTGATTCACCTGCCTCAGCCTCCCAAAGTGCTGGGATTACAGGTGTGAGCCACCATGCCTGGCCATGCCTGGCTAATTTAAAAAATTTTTTTAATAGAGACAGGTTGCTCAATCTGAGTTTTTAAAAATGGGCATATAATTTGAAAAATGTGGGCATAGCACAATCCCTACCAAGTAAAAGCACAATATGCATAGAAAAGGCCTAAATAAGATTTTTCAGTAATGAGTTACTGTGTTCCCCTTGGGTGGCAAGAATATAAATTTTCTTGCTATTCTGCTATATCCAATTTTCAGAGCTGTATGTTTCAAAACATCCCATACATCCTTCAAAATGCAATCCAAACAAAACTTCTTCCCAACAGGAAGTCATTTCACTTTCCTCTGAATTTCTGATTGATTGATCGAGACGGACTTGCTCTGCTGCCAGGCTGGAGTGCAGCGGCATGATTTCAGCTCATGGCAACCTCCGCCTCCCAGGTTCAAGTGATTCCCTTGCCTCAGCCTCCCAAGTAGCTGGGACTACAGGAACTCGCCACTACACTCGGCTAATTTTCTGTATTTAGTAGAGATGGGGTTTCACCATATTGGCCTGGATGGTCTCAACCTACTGACCTTGTGATTCGCCCACCTCGGCCTCCCAAAGTACTGAGATTACAGGCGTGAGCCACCATGCCTGGCCACTTTCCTCTGAATTTCTGAAAAAACTTTGTTTGTCCTTCCTTTTTAGCTTACATTCTAATATTTCACAAATTTTTTACTTTACATATTTGTATTATATATACTATCTCAGCAGCAATTGACGAAAGTGATTACTTCCTCCTTGAAATACTTTCTGTACTTGGCTTCCCCAAAAGAGTACAGTCTTGTTTTTTCTCCTAATTGAATAGCCAATCCTTTTCCTTCTCCTCTGCTGGTTCCTTCTCATCTCGTTGAACTCTTAATGTTGAAACGCACCACAAGTCAGGCTTAACACTCCCTGTCCTCTCTTGCCAATCTCAAGCAGTTTCATGGCTTTAAACACTATCTATACACTCATCACCTCTCTGGTGAACTCTAGACTCATAAAAACACTTGGATGCCAAGGACACAAATATAAAAAATCCATCTTCCTTTATCAAATCTGTTTCACTTGCAGTCTTTCTCACTTCAATGCTGGCAACTTCATCCTTCTAACTGCTTGGATAAAAAAACTTAAGAGTCAACCTTAATTGTTTTTTCTCCCATATGCCAATTCAGTCCACCAGCTAATCACACTGGCTCTGTTTTCATTTATATGTTTCAAAATATATCCAGCATCCAACAATTTCTTAACAATTCCATCACTAAAATGGTTTGAGTATTCATCATCTGTCACCTGGATTACTGCAACAGTATCCTAATTGATATCTATTATCCACCATCAGTAAGAGTGATCCTCATAAACAATGTCATTCTTCCTCCACTCAAAACCCTCCAATGGTTTCCCATCTTTCATACTTTTGTAAGAATAAATGCTAATATTCTTACAATGGTATCTTATAAGACCCTACATGATCTAGTGTCACTTCAATCCAGGTACCTTGACCTCATTAATGTTGCTTAAGAATCAGGCTTACCCCTGCAGTAAGGCCTTTGCCTCTGCCTGGAATATCTTGTTCCAGATGGTTGTAGCTCACTTCCTCCGTATCTCTGGACCATATCCAATGTCTTTTAATCAGGGGCCTTCTTGACTAGCCTATAAAAATTAGTAATTCTTCCTTCTAGGGTTCCTTATATACCTTTCTCCATTTTATTTTTCTCTACAACACTTATTACATACATCTAAACTCATATGTTTATTTGTTGTCCCATGAGGTCAGAGTGTTGCTTTTATCACTTCTTGTTAGTTGGTAGAATGGTGTCTACCACATTTTAGGCCCTCAAATATTTATTTACAGAACAAATGGATGAATGATCTTATATCATTTATTAGAGAGTAAGCACCTTAAAAAGGGTTCAATCTATTTGCATCCCCCAGAGCACTTTATAGGGCACATGCACAATGTCTGTCAATTTTTCTGCCAAACAAAGAAACATAATGCTTAATAGAGAGAATAAGATTTAAAAAGGAAAAGATATAAACAACTATGCTTACCTGTTCTATTGCACTCTTTAATTTGTTCATGTGGCTTTCAAAGAGAGGAAAATGTGAAAAAAAGAATTCATTAAATTTGTTATTTTCATCTTCATCTTTGGATAATGAAAAGATTACCCCAATTGCAATCTTCTTTTTCCTCACAATTCCTGGGTTAGGGCCACAGCTTTCATCTGAGAGATTAAAGCTTTCTTCTATAGACCTTAAAAATAAATGTTTTTTTAATTTAAAAAATAAAAATAATTAAAATCACAATTCAATCTTCTTGCTAATTAAATGTAGACAAGCTAAACGTATTTTGTTGTTTTATCAAGCAAACCCATAATTTTGTACCAGCTGTGTATCTCTTTAAGGAATCTACCGGCTATTTTTTCAGGTTCATGTTTTAGTAAAAATTTTACTAGAGTCAGATTGGGAACATTTTTGTCCAATTAGAGCTTACTAAAGAAGCAGATAATTCCAATTCATAATTAACCAAAAAGTGTCTATATTTTAAGATTTATAGATGAGTCTGACAGACTCTTTTTCCTGTTCTAGAATCTACTGGTCTCTGTTTTTGATTTCAGGAGCTAAGTCAAAGATGAATGAATAAAGGAAATGAAAAAGAGGAGAAAACAAGAATTTTTAGTATCTACAGTTGTACTTAATGTAGATTTAAAAAACTCTTTCAAGAATGAATTACCTTGCCAAAATAAAAACATGAAAAACTGAAATATCAAAACATGTATTACATAAATCAAAGACCTAAACATAAAACTCTTAGAAGAAAACAAAGGGTAAAGGCATCATGCATCATGACATTGATTTGGCAATGGTTTCTTGGATGTAACACAAAAAACACAGTCAACAAAGGAAAAAAAAAATAAACTGGGCTACATATAAATTTAACCTTCTATGCATCAAAGGGTAGCATCAACGGAGTAAAGTCACCCCACAGAATTTTTTTTTAAATTTGCAAATCGTCGATCTGATAAGGTATATCTAAAATATATACAGAATTCCCACACCTCACCAACAAAGCAAAAAAACCCAAATATAAAATGAGCAAAGGACTTAAGTAGACATTTCTCCAAAAAAGATATGCAAGTAGTCAATAAGCAAATGAAAAGATGGTCAAGTCGGGTGTTGTGTGGCTCATGCCTGTAATCCTAGCATTTTGGGAGGCTGAGACAGGCAAATCATTTGCGCCCAAGAGCTCTGGGCTCATGGGCAATAAGGCAAAACCCCATCTCTACAAAAAAATGCAATACAAAACAAACAAAAAAAAACCAATTAGCCAGGCATGGTAGTAAGCCTGTAGTTCCAGGTATTTGGGAGGCTGAGGTGGAATGATCACCTGAGCCTGGGAGGTTGAGGCTTCAGTGCAGTGAGCTGTAACTGCGCCACTGGACCCCAGCCTGGGTGACTCAAAAAGAAAAGAATAGAATAGAAAAGATATTCAACTTCACTAATTATTAAAGAAATGCAAATCAAATCCACAATGAGAAACCACTTCAGACCCATTGAGATAGCTATTATCAAAAAAAATAGAAAATAAGTGCTGGTGAAGATATGGAGAAATTGGAACCATTGTGCATTGCTGGTAGGAATGTAAAATGGTACAATCACCATGAAAAACAGTGTTTACTGTGACAGTTCCTCACGAAACTAAAACCAAAATTACCATATGATCCAGCAATTCTACTTCTGGGTACATAACCACAAGTATTGAAAACAGGGACTTGAACAGATATTTGCACACTCATGTTCATAGCAGCATTATTCACAATAGCTAACAAGTGGAAGGAACCCAAGTGTCCATCAATAGATAAATGGATAAATAAAATGTGGTATGTATATACAATGGAATGTTATTTGGTCATAAAAAGGAATGAATTTCTGACACATGTTACAACATCACTAAACCTTGAAGATATTATGCTAAATGAAATAAGGCAGACACAAAAGGACAAGTAGTGTATGGTTTCATTCATACAAGGTACCTACGTTCATCAAATTCATAGAGACAGAAAACAGAATGGTGGTGACAAGGGGAAGGGGAGGGAGGAATGAGGAGTTACATTGAATGGATACAGAGCTTCAGCTGGGAAGAGGAAAAAGTTCTGGAGTTGGATAGTGTTGATGGTTGCACAACAGTATGAAGGTACTTAAATAAATGTCACTGAACTGTACATCTAAAAATAGTTAAAATGGTAAACTGTTATGTATAACTTACCACAATTTTTAAAAGGTAATAAATTTTAAGTTTTCAGTTCCAAACTTAAAATACACAGAACGCAAGTCCAGGCTCTAAGAAACCCATATAAAATTGTGTTTAAGGAACTATTCAATTTTGTTCTGTGTTTAAAGTTCCAACTTACCATCTAGGAAATACTCCATTTTCCAAACTTGTTGTTTGGCTGCGTCGCCAACGTCGCTGGTAGCTGCTGGCACAACTTCGTGTAAGTGAGGAGTTTGGAGAAGGAAATGGAGTGATCAGCAAGCTGCTGAGAGATGCTGTTAAGTCAGAAGAACAACAAGTTATCAGTAATGACTGAGCATAATGACAAATTTCCTTTTAACAAAATTACAAATAGGTTAAGTTAAACTTTATTTTGCTTCATGAGCCTCTAAAATGTCCATTAAAAAAAACACATCCTTCTTGGAGCAAGGTCTCAGAGGAGAAAAATCATATATTAACAATGTATATATTTAACAATGTATTAACAATGTATAACAATGTATCAGCAAAAAACTCAGACAATCCCCTTTTGGCATTCTCCTCCAGGGACTCCAAAATAAAATTATACTTTGCAACAAGGCATTAACCCTTTGGCCACTGGACTGACTGTCCCATAACTTAGCTGAATCCTTTTAGTTCTTAAATTAAAGGAAATCTGATGCTATTCAAACAATGTAGCAGCTGGATTTTAAGAACAAGCTATATTTGAAAATAAGTGTTTGAATGGCATTTAAAGAGGTCATTTACAAATACTCATGGATCACCTGTGCACATGCAGTCAAACCTACCACTTTTAATTACGAATCATGACTATACTTAATAAATTCCAAAAAAGAATGCTCTCTGGAGTACCAAGGTGATAAACACATCCTAGCAGACTCCACTCTGTAATGGCTGCAATCCCCTGACCTTGGGGATTATTCCCTTCCCAAAACACTCTGAAATCTGTAAGATATGTTTATTGCCTGACGTGTTAAGAGCCACAACTGCTGATTTTTCATTAAGCTAGGGGTCCTCCCATTTTCCCCACTGGATTTAGAGAGGATAAGACCTGCCATTAAGGGCTTGTGTTTGGCAATATTCTAGACTTCTTTTATGATCATAAGCACATACTGAAAATGTATATTCAAAACAGGAAAGTATTATCATTACTATTAAAAAGGTATATGCCAAATGATAAATTATTTTGGACACCGGCACTAAAAACTGAGAGACTTTCATTACAAAAATCTATTCATTTGAATTCTGACAAATTCAATGGTAGAGGATAAAGCTGTATGTGCCATGCAAACATGGAGACCATCAATGAACTCATTCTAAATTACTTTCTTGTATAGACCACGTTTTATCAATTAGTATTATAAAGCCTTATAATCCAATATTGGGTATGTACAACTAAATCTGGGTATGACTTCAGTGAAAAATAAAATGCTGTCTTAAGTTTGGAAAAAATACATTTTACTACATTCTAATATTAAAAATAACCCTATTAGAAAAAGAAGAAAACACACATTAACTTAAATGGGATATATGAATCCAATAACTTGAAGCAGCGTAACAGATCAGTCTAGCCAGATGCTTCAACTTACAAATAATATAAAATTATCATCTTTCAAATCTTATATAAAATAATGAGAATTAAATTCCTGCCAGGGAAGTCTAAACCTCTAGATCACATAGAAGCAAAGGGTATTAAGATAAATATACTCTAGATTTCTTAAAACAAAAAATAAGGAACTCAATTAGAAAAGAAAGATGAGATTACTTGAAAAACACAAGCTCTTCTTCTTAAAGTAGTGGTTGGCAACCTTAGCTGTCCTTTAGAATCAGGTGTTAGGTTTTACATTTTGTTTTGTTTCTCAAATACAGATGCCTAACCCTTTCTCTAGGTTAAATGAGAGTCTTTGGAAGTAAAGTTTAGGCACTGGAATTTGTTTTTAAAACTTCTCCTTCTTATTCTAATAGCCACCTAGGGATTACAACATATGGCAAGGTTAGATTTTTTATTTATCTCAAAACTGAATCATAAAACAATTTTGATAGCAGAGCCATATAAAGAAACAACATATGATGACTATCACAGTGAACTAAGTTTCTCATATCAAATAGTAATTCAAATCTGAAATTACTCCTCCTTTTACTTATGCTGCTCTCTGGGCGCCAACAAACACTTTTCCTTTTAGCTAAAATGCCTTTTTTTCTGAGCTTTTCCCTAGATAACTGCTATTTATTTCTCAAAATACAGCTCAATCATCATTCTTCTGTAAAGCATTGTTGGCATCCCTGCCCCTTGCCCAGGCTAAGTGTGCTGCCCTTTCTCTGAAGCTCTTTGCACAGGTCTATCACTAAACATATCACACAATAAACTATGACAGATGATTTTCCTAATTTTTCTCCCAGTAGACTCCATACTTCTGTGTTCCTTAAGGGTAGACTCTGGGCTTTAATTTTTTTAATGTCCACCATGTTTCAATAAATGTTTGCTAGACCTACAAATTTTGGAAGAGTCCATATTTGAAAAGAAAAAAAAAAGTGTAACATTGGTTCAAAATGCCTATGCTTTTCTGGGCAAGAGACAATATGAAAATTTAAATTCTAGTTAGCAGCAAGCAAATATAAGCAAGTGTGTGTGTGTGTGTGTGTGTGTGTGTGTGTGTGTGTGTGTGTGTGTGTGTGTGTGTGTTTATGGTTTCCAAGCAGTCTTCTGACCAATGCTTTTCTTCTTATAATAAGCTTTAACCAATATACTTTATTCTGGCTTTAGTTCATCCAGGTTTTATTCTACTGAGCACACTTAAAAGTAAACATGAAAAATGTTAAATATATGAGACTTTGCCCTGCTCTTTTCACAGTTCTCTTGTAAGGCTAATATCAATATGAACAAATTTGATAATACAAGGGAGAGATAAAAAAGAAAATCAATGCCAACAGCAATCTCATAAAAAACTGAATACAAGAACCTGACATTACCAGACCGTGCTATGCCACTGTCTCTGTCCTCATTCAGCTCTCTTCCAGGCATGTCCATTGGGTTGCTGTGAACTATAAATAAAGATGAAACTGTCAGTTATAAAATATATTACTATTAAGGTGGATGAACAGCTCCTTTTAAATAGCAAACAAAATCATGCTCATCTCATTGCATTCCCTTATTTCTTTCAATAGCATGGCACCAACCCAATACCAAGAGCTATTACTCAGTTGAACAAGCTTTGAGAGCTCTGTGAAGATTTGATACACAGTATGAGAATCTAAAACATAATATCTAAAGCAGCAAGGAGTGACTAAAAGTCATATTTTAGAAGCATAGTCAATGACAGATATTCATAATATACTATTAAATGAAAAAAAGCAAGCTACTGAACAGTATAAGTGCTTGCTGGGTCTAAGTGGTGCGTATATCACAGTTCACTACACTGTTTCTGCCTATAACAATGTATGTTTCAAAATTCTCCATAATACATTGAGAAATTTGTTTTGAGAAATTTGTTTGAATAGTATGATCCCAATTTTGTTAAAAAAAAAAACAAAAATGCAGGTATTTCTGGCTGATAAAATGACTAACATATATTTTATTTTTGCCTTTTTAAAATATTTTCCAAGTTTTCTATAAATACATATTGTTTACATCTAATATTTATAGGGAAAGAAAATATTAATGAAGAAAAGGTTTAAATTGACACCAATTTGAAAACAATGACAAGAAAATGTGTTTACATTCTAATAATTTCCACTAGAAGGTTGTAACCCACTAAAATGTGTGAAAACAAGGACAATGATTAGAATGCTGGATATATATGCATGGACATACTTTACAATCATCAACTTGATTATATAAGCAAATATAGTCATATATGCTTTTTACAGAGCATTACAGTGGTGCTTGTTCATCTAAATCCTAGCTCCAAGAAAAATTGTTCTTATGGAATAGTGTAGATCAGAAACTTTACAATAATAACAAGATAGGATAATTTTCTGCAATTGGTGAACTATGGTACAAAAGCTACTCAGCCATGGAAACAAGACAGTGTCACATTAAAAATTCCAAGTGGTACCTTGAGAAATAAAGTTCATATTAAGTTTTGGTTTCAGATTCTAAAGTTAAAAGCATTATGCCATGAGAGAAATGGCAAGCTGAAATTTCATAAAAATGTCAATTTTACTGATAACTCAGTGTCTGGAAACTTTAAGAACATGTTCAGTAGAAAGCAATCAAGTTCTTATACCTCCTAAAGCAATGTTTTCTTAACCGCAACCTCAACAAATGCATTCATCTACTCTCTTGTTTCCACAACTTAACTACAGAGTCTAGCCGTTGGGGCACACCAACTAGTCTACCCACACAGCACATCGCAAACCTGCAAAGAAAGAGGCGCTCCTGATCAGGCGGAGCGGACCCTGCTCAGAGAATGCCCGCCTGGGGCTGCAGAACTGTGAAAGACCTACATGGCAAAAACGTAAAATACACATGAAAGAGGACTGTTAGAGAAGCCACAATGCGTCAGGGAAAAAAGGTGAGCTAAGGCAGCACAAGAGCAGACCAACAGATATGGATGGAAACTTTTAAACTAAGAATAATTCAAGGTGTCTTCTCATTTTTGAAACAGGATGGTGTTTCTTTAGTCATGATTATCAAACAACAACTTCATGTATTTTTACTAATAAATCTATATATAATAAAAACAAGCTTCTGCTATATAAGGTAAAAATTATTTTAAATGTTCAATCCTTTCTAATGTGAAATAGTATTTTCAAAGATTTGAAAAAGTACAATAATGTTATCTATTGAATCTGATATTTGCCAAATAAATTTATTTTTTAAAAAGTTGTTTTAATATTATAGCATGCTCATACAATTGCAGTAAGGAGAAAACCACCTATACACTTGGCACACAGCATACAACAGAGAGCAAAACCAGAAAAGAGATCTTACTGACAAATTAAAAATTGGTTTTTCTAAACCAGTGATAAATTACAAACTAATGGAAGAAACCAAGGTTACTAAACCAGAAGTCAGCCACCATGGAAGGAGGAACACAAATGAAGCTCATCAGGGACCAGACTCCCAGCTGTTCAAGAGAAGTGGCTGCCACATGCTTCATCAAGAAAAGGTAACTGTAGTCTGAAGACCCAAGAAGGGCATTATAGTTTGAAAACAAGCAGCTGGGTTACCTGTTAGTTATGCTTAATCAAAATAGTCTAAATAGCCATGTAGGACATTTATCTAGGATGGAATACGAGGCTTTCTGTTTTAAAAAGTGACAACTCTATTTTTCTCCTTTCTTTTTTTGAAATAGCGTTTTGCTCTGTCATGTAGGCTGGAATGCAATGGCATAACCATAGCTCACTGCAAGCTTGAACTCCTGAGCTCAAGTGATCCTCCCTCCTCAAGCCTCCCCATGAGCTAGGACAACAGGTGCATGCCACCAGGCCCAGCCAGTTTTGAAAACCTTTTAGTAGAGACAAAGTCTTGCCACATTGCCCAAGTTGATCGCAAACTCCTGGGCTCAAGTGATCCTCCTGCCTTGGCCTCCCAAAGTGCTGAAACTACAGGAATGAGCCACTGTATCCAGCCAATTGTAGTTTTCAAATTGCTAACAGATACTATTTTTCTGTAACAAGAGCTTCTATAATTATAGCACATGTATAGCAATCCTTCCATGTCTCAATAGTCAGCTCTTTAATTCTCCCTAGCTTTCTTTCTCTAGTTACTTCAGAAATTATCTACTTTCTTTTATCTCCTTCCCTACCTCTTCTTCTGAGCATAAAACTTTGTTTCCTAGAGTATGCACATGCATATATGCACATACACACAGTAGAATTAACCAGACTGGAACCCTTTTTTTCCTATTATTCTGCTTCAAAACTTACTCTAATTCTCACCCATCCTTGCCTCTTTCCTGCCTAAGCAGTCATGCTATTCAAGCCTTACTATGTGCTAGGGACTTAGTAAAAAAATCCTAAGTTCCTTCCTCCCTTAAGTTAACTGTAAGTCAGCTAGGACCCCAAACCCTTATTCTTCAAAAACTTCTATGAATTGTAACTTCTAGTCTTTAATTTCATCCTCCTTGTAATTTCCTTTTATCAACACTTAAACATAGCCAAATTTGTTCCACCTCCCTCCATACATCTAATCCTACAGCAGTTCAGCAGTTCTCAAAGTATCATCCAAGGACCCCTGGGGGTCTCCGAGACTTTCAGGGGGTCTATGAAGTCCTCCAATTTCCACCTACATATCTGTGTGAGACCGGATTTTCTTGATACACTTCAATGAAAACAACATATCACAAAAGACTGAATACAGACACAGATATGAGAATTTAGCTGTACCCTAATCCAGACATTAAGGAGACTTGTAAAAATGTAAAACAATCTCACTCTTCTCATTAATTTTTTGGAGGTTTGTAATAACATGAAAGGGGATGTTAGTGTTATTTTTCAAGGATTTGCTAAATATTTTTTTAATTTCTAATAAAGTATTTATCAATAGTTGTAATACATACAAACAAAAGTTCTCTGCAGACCTCAATAATTTCTAAGTGTGTAAAGGGCTCCTGAAACCAAAACGTTTGAGAACGACTATTTGCATCTTGGACAAAGGTCTAACCTCTGAGTATTCTCAATTCTGGCGTCGATTCTCCCCACTGAAACTGCTCATGTAGGCCACCAAAAGGCTTCCTGTTGCTTTAGTCCATATTATCTTATGTTACCTTATAGCAGTAATTGATGCTGACTATATTATACTGTAAACATTTTCCCCATGATAACACACTCTCTGTATTTTTTCCCCTCAGTCTCAGTCTCAGTTTGTGTGCTTCTCTTCTACCCCTTCTTAAAGCCAGCATTCCCCAGGGTTCCATCTTCAACAATCTTTCCTTCTCATTCTTTACATTTCCTAGGTCATCCTCTATTCCTATGCTTTCGATTATAATTTAGGTCCTGATGATTCTCAGATCTACAGAAGATACAGCTAACTGGTCAACTTCTATTATTTTTAAATTATTAAACATTCATCCATTTTTATGTTAAAGAGAATACTACAATATACCTAACTAACTAGCTAACAACAATGGATTTCTACACTTGGATATCCCGATACTTCCAACTGAACATGCCTAAACCTAAAATCATCAATTCTGATTTCTTCTATTCCCCTCAGTGAATAGCACCAATACCCATGCAATTAAACAGACAGCAAAGTGCCAAACTTGATCCTTCCTTTGACCTCACCTCTTCTATCTAATTAGCTAATCCTGTCCACTCTATTTCCCTTAAAAGAATTTCTCAACTATCCCCACCCACGCTAACTTACTATAGGTACCATTATCTGTCATTTGGATTACCATGAGCAGCCTTCTAATATGGGCCTTTTCTCAATCCTACTTGCTCACCTGAATCCATTCCTGCTGCAGTTAGGATATTCTTCTGCAGATACAAATATAATGTGATTGTGTTACTAAATTCTGAAAATCCCTCTGTCATGGCCTCAAGAATGTATCTCAAAGATCTCCAACTATAAAGAGTATGTTTGATTAAGAACCCCTGCTGCTGTGTTCTGAAATCCATTGCCACATTTGCACAAGGACACATAGCTGATAGGCTGCTCCCAGCCAATGGGTGAACACAGTAGGTATACTAAAGCAGGCCAATTTTGGGGAGGTACAGGACATTTCTGACAACCACCTTTGACTCAAATACTTCCCAGGGCCTTGCCAAACTTCCCTTGAACTGTATAGCAAGCTAAGATACTTCCAGTCAATGTTCTATCCCTCTCTCCTTCACTCATGGTCAGACTTACATCACAATTCAGTGGTCTCTTAGCCTTTCCCAGCATGTTCCTCATTTTCCTTTACATAGTCACTTCCCCTAATACAATTCTTGCATGTTTAATCCTGTCTTTGGCACCTGTGAAAAAAACAGGTGATGGACCCAAACCAACATACTTGCACTGGTGCCCAACTACACTACATGAAGCATTAAGTCCAAATTCCTCAGTGTGGCCTATAGTGTCCTTTGTGATTTAGCTCTTGCTCCATTCTTTCTTTTCATTTACTTTACTCCTACTCGGTGCTCCATACATACTGATTTATTCACATTCTTTCCATACTCTATGATCTCTTGCTCCTAGCTTTGTGTACAAATATTGCTTCATAGAACATTTCTTTCCCTAACCACCTGGCTAATCCCTCAAGCTTAGGCCTCATGTCCTCAAGAACGCCTTCCTTCACTCTCCAGGACTGAATTAAGTACTTCCCTTTATTTTTATCACACCCTGTTCTTAACTCTGTCTAAGAATTTACTATAGTATACTGTAATTGTTGTATTACTTTTCTGAATTCCACCAACTATAAATCCACTGAGGCAGGAACTATATCTGGTTCACCACTGTATCTTCAGGGGCCAGCAGAGTGCTTGGCATATTACAGGTGCTCACCACATACTTATTGATTGACTGACTGACTGACTGACTGGAAATTGAAAGAAATAAAAAATGATACACACAAAAAAAGTCCTTGATTCACAATTAAAAAGGGTGCAAGTAAATGTTGCTCATATGTAAAGTCAGTAGTATGTAAAATGGATCGTCTACTCTATCTTAAAAGAGACAACAAGTATATAGCCTCCACAGTATAATTTACCTTTATAAGTAATAATGAATTTGTGTTATTAAAATGAATTCCTTTTGGCTGGGACATGGTGGTTCA
This sequence comes from Cebus imitator, assembly GCF_001604975.1. Lineage (NCBI taxonomy): Eukaryota > Metazoa > Chordata > Mammalia > Primates > Cebidae > Cebus > Cebus imitator. The sequence continues at coordinate 10,505,600 of NW_016107391.1, read as the reverse complement.
CACCTGTAATTCCAGGACTTTGGGAGGCTGTTAGGAGTTCGAGACCAGCCTGGCCAACATAGCGAAATGCTGTCTCTACTAAAAATACAAAAAATTAGCCGGGCGTAGTGGCAGGCACCTGTAAACCCAGCTATTCAGGAGGCTGAGGCAGGATAATTGCTTGAACATGGGAGGCAGNAACATACAAAAATTAGCCAAGTATGATGGTGCATGCCTGCAGTCCCAGATACTTGGGAGGATGAGGCAGGAGGATCGCTTGGAAGGTGGAGGTTGCAGTGAGCCAAGATCATGCTACTGCACTCCAGCCTGGGTGACAGAGTGAGGCTCCGTATCAAAAAACAAAAACAAACAAAAAAACCCTATGAATGACTTTCAACATTCAACAAGCCCTCTGAGCTTTGAAAATTATCAAATTATAAAGAAAAAAGATTTCATTATTTGTCATATTTTTCTTTTATTAAAATCAATGAAGTAATCAAGCAAGTTAAGAAAAAGCAGAACTTCTATTTTTCTATAACACTCACACATTAAAAAGTATATGCCTAACACTATGACTAGCCCACAGTAATAAATGTTTTATAAGTGACTGCTCATTTGAATAAACACAAACTACAAAAAATAAACAAGAGGATGTCACACAGCTCAAGTTGGAAGAAAAAACTCTGTTTTCTACAAATATTTGTTTAAATTAATTATAAATAAAAGTTCTTACTAAACAGAAAATGAGAGAAATATTCACACTAATCTAATTGCTATCTCATTCCTTTGGCTTACTACAGCTTTTTATGCACCAGAAATATCTCAATACAGCAGCAGTTCAGTTGAGCTGTCTAGAAAAAAATGACCAGAAATTTTAGAGTCTGTCACTGTAAAATGCAGAATTTAAATAACAACAATCAGCTAACTGAAGTACTAAATAAACTGTTCTAATAAATCTTTTAAGAAATATCAAATTTAAACATCTGCTCATCTGAATTACAGGTGACAAAAACAAGCATCATTTTAAAATGACTTTTGTGTTTATGGAAAAGAGAAGGAGGAAGGTGTACAGTCTTCCTCGGCTGAAATAGTCAAAGGAACTAGTAAGGGCTTTTTTATCACTGACAGATCTTTCAAAGATGCATCAAATTTAACAATGAAAAATAATGAAGACAAATTAGATATATCTATAGCAGTTCTCTTAATCAGATAAAAAATAAATATTATGTTCAAATATATGAAAAATATGTTTTCCAAATAAAACAAATGTAAGAGATACTGGCAACTTAAATGCCTCTTCCATTTACAGTATTTGAAATTCTTTGTTATCATAACAGATTTGTATCATTAAGGAATAACTTCAAAAAACACTTCCTATACTGTTCATATATTTTAAACTTATAAAATCAAGGAAGCCATTTACCTATATTTCCAAGCAGTCCATTAATAACTGTATTATTATCAGCCTTTAATGTATTGTTGTCCTGATTGATGAATTCAAGACTATCTTGTAGCCTATGGAGGGTGAGAAAAAAATTAATTCCAAATTTGTTTTATGGTTTAATGGCAATTCTCTGTACATCCTAATGAAATTTTAAGTGCAAAAACAGTTTCTTCCTATTATCATTACAACTTAACTAACATAACTACTTAAATAGGATGTTGGCAAACTGTGGCCTGAATGCCAGATCAAGTTTGCTACTACCTCTTTTTGTAAATAAAGTTTTACTGGAACATAGCCATGCCCATTCATTTATGTACTGTGTATGATTTCTTTGATGCTGCAACAGCAGAGCTGAGAAACTGTAACCCATTGTTTGGCTCACAAAGCCAAAAATATTTACTATCTGAATCTTTAAAGGAGAAAGCTGCTAACGTGATTTAGATTACAAACAAGGTTTCCCCGCATATTTTGGACCTAAAAATATTTTCTAATTATCTGGTAAGGAGAGGTAGAAGCTAGGAGGAAGAGGAGGAGACTACATCATTAGGCAAATATCCAAAAACTGTTTTTAGTCTAATATATTACAAATAACCTATGTCATTTCTTTTAGTGACTCTTTCAAGATAACGAAAATAAAAGTACTTTATGCTTTTAGTGCAAAATGCCCTTTCTAGAGATTTTAGGAATTATCAGTTATAAGAGATGAAAAAACTCAGGTGATCATGGCTAACATCAGTGATTCCAACATGGAATCTTTAATTTCTACTTTAGTAGATCTCTAATCTCTATTTTTGGCTTCAAGATTTTTTAAAGCATCCATAATATTTTAAAGAATACCTCCCACTTTCCTTCCTGCCTAAAAGTTAAAAAAAGCTACAAGTATTAGAAACTTAGCTAATAAAACTCTTCCAAACAGGTCCTTTTTTAAAAAAATACTTTAAATTCTGGGGTACATATGCAGAATGTGCAGGTTTGTTACATAGTTATACACTGTGTCACGGTAGTTTGCTGCAACCATCACCCTGTCATCTACATTAGGTATTTCTCCTAATGCTATCCCTCCCCTAGTTCCCCATCCCCTGACAGGCCCTGGTGTGTGATGTTCCCTTCCCTGTGTCCACGTGTTCTCATTGTTCAACTCCCACTTATGAGTGAGAGCATTTGGGGTTTGGTTTTCTGTTCATGTGTTGGTTTGTGGAGAACGATGGTTTCCAGCTTCAACCACGTCCCTACAAAGGGCAAGAACTAACCTTTTTTATGGCTCCATAGTATTCCATGATGTATATGATGTATATGTGCCACATTTTCTTTATCTAGTCTATCACAAATAGGCATTTGGGTTGGTTCCAAGTCTTTGCTATTGTGAACAGTGCTGCAATAAACATACTTGTGCATGTTTCTTTATAATAGAATGGTTTATAATCCTTTCGGTCTATACCCAGTAATGGGATTGCTGCCTCAAATGGTATTTCCAGTTTTAGATCCTTGAGGAATCACCACACTGTCTTCCACAATCGAACTAATTTACACTACTACCAACAGTGTAAAGGTGTTCCTATTTCTCCACATCCTCTCCAGCATCTGCTGTCTCTTGATTTTTTTTCAGACGGAGTCTTGCTCTGTCGCCAGGCCAGAGTGCAGTGGCACAACCTCAGCTCACTGCAACCTCTGCCTCCCAGGTTCAAGCAATTCTTCTGCCTCAGCCTCCCAAGTAGCTGGGACTACAGGTGCACGTCACCACGCCCAGCTAATTTTTGTATTTTTAGTAGAGACAGGGTTTCACCCTGTTGGCCAGGATGGTCTTGATCTCTTGACCTTGTGATCCACCTGCCTCAGCCCTCAGAGACATGCTGGGATTATAGGCATGAGTCACCACACCCGGCCTGTCTCCTGATTTTTTAATGATCACCATTCTAACTGGCCTGAGATGGTATCTCATTGTGGTTTTGATTTGCATTTCTCTAATGACCGGTGATGATGAGCTTATTTTCATATGTTTGCTGGCTGCATAAACGTCTCCTTTTGAGAAGTGTCTGTTCATATCATTCACCCACTTTTTGATGGAGTTGCCAAACAGGTCTTTTTAAACCACTAACAATTAATGGGGGCTCTAGAGAATATCTGTAGTTTGGAGTAGTTTTTTTTGCTGCCTTCTGCTGCCTTTGACCGTGGGGTACCCCCAAGGGCTCTGGCTAGCCAGCGAGCATTGTTCTGATATGGAACCTGCAAAATCTCTCTCTGGGGTCTTCTACTGTCTAACTTTAGCCCCAATAATTTATTAGGTTCTGGCACATGGCGCATGATCCTGACACCAGGCCTGCCTTTGTTTCAGCTTCACTATTCCACTCTCTGCATTAATAGCTTGTAATACCCTGGTGGTTATCATTATATACTGTATATATTATGTCTAATATCCATATGGCTGACCTAGGTCAGTCCTGTCTGCAGGGCTAATTTCTTAGGGGTCTGAAAATTGAAGAGCATAACCCTACAGACTGTAGTAACTCAGCATGGTACCACAAAACCAAAAATCAGCAAGTTGACCTAAGACGGAAATCCATTCAACATTTTACTTGCAGACATTGCTTCTACCAATTTAGAGAAACAGAAACCACCTCTCCTGTTTTTCAACCAAATGCAATTGAGAGTGAAATCTGGCCTCTATGAACTTTTACACTTAAGGAAAGAGAGAAAATCTGAACTTGGGCTGCAGTCCTAAAAGCCGTTTGTTACTTTTCATACTTTGCACATCTAAAGTAATACATTTCCCCCGTATCCACAAGCGCTTACGTATTGAGACTTCCACAAATACTGCTGCCAGTCCGTGCAGTAAACACTTTGCTGAGCATGAGCTGTGGAGGGGAACTATGAAGAAAAAGAGAAAGACAGGGCTCAAAACTAAAATATAATGACTTTTTGGATTTATTACAAATAAAAATGTATAAGTCA
>NW_016107391.1:10498361-10499768 GCF_001604975.1 Cebus imitator | reverse complement strand
AAAAAAAGAAAACAGGAGAAAAGCTTGATGACACTGGTCTTGACAGTAATTTCACACATATGGCACCGAAAGCACAGGTAACAAAAAGCAAAAATAGACAAGTGGGACTACATCAAACTAAAATGTTTCTGCACAGCAAAGTAAATAATCAAGAGGGTGAAAAGGTAAAATATGGAATGGCAGAAAATATTTGCAAACCATGTATCTGATAAGGGATTAGGCTTCAAAACGTACCAGAAACCACTACAACTCAATAGCAAAAACTAGTAACGCAATTAAGGTCTTGAATAAGCATTTCTCCAAAGAATTCATACAAATGACCAACCGATACAGGAAAAATGCTCAACATTTCTAAACATCAGAGAAAGGCACATCGAAACCACAAAACCTGTCAGGTTGCATATTATCAAAAAAGATAAGACAACAAGTGGTGAGGATGTGGTGAAACTGGAGCCCTTGCAAATTGTAGGAATGCAAAATGGTACCGTCCTTATGGAAAACAACATGGCAAGTCCTTCAAAAATTAAAAATACAACTACCATGTGAACTAGCAATTCCACTTCTGAGTATCTATCCAAAATAATTAAAATCAGGATTTCAAAGAGACATTAGCACTCCTATGTTCATTATGGTACTATTCACAATAGCCAAGGTATGAAAATAACCCCAAATGTCCATTGACAGATGAATGGATAAATGAAATATGATATATATACAGAATGAAACACTATTCAATTTTTAAAAAGAAGAAAACTCTGCAACATGCAACAACACAGATGAATCTTAAGGACATTAGGCTAAATGAAATAAGCCAGTCAAAAAAAGATAAATACTGCAAGATAAGATAAATACTCCACTTACATGAGGTATTTAAAATAGCCAAATTTACAAAATCAAATAGTAGAATGGCAGTTACCAGGCGCTGGGGTGAGGGGGAAATGGGGAGTTACTAATCAATGACAGTAAATTTCGGTCAAGCAATTAGGATAAGCTCTACAGATCCTTAGTGCAACATTGTTCCTATAGACAACAATTCATGGTGCATTTAAAAATTTGAGAGGGTAGATCTCATGTTCTCACTACAACTTTTTTTTTTTTTTTTTTAAAGACTTCCTTGAGGCTGGGTGTGGTGGCTCACACTTGTAATCCCAGCACTTTGGGAGGCCAAGGTGGGCAGATCACAAGATCAGGAGTTCAAGACCAGCCAGGCCAACATGGTGAAACCCCATCTCTGTTACAAATACAAAAAAATTAGCTGGGTATGGTGGCATGTGCCTGTAATCCCTGCCACTCGGGAGAGGCTGAGGCAGGAGAATCGTTTGAGCCCAGGAGGCAGAGGCTGTGGTGAACAAAGATTGCACCATTGCACTCCAGCCTGGGCAACAGAGGAAGACTCCGTTTAAAAAA
>NW_016107391.1:10495010-10498163 GCF_001604975.1 Cebus imitator | reverse complement strand
AAATTTTTTTTTTTTTTCAAGGAAACTCCTGATTAAAAAGTTATTCCATTTCATTATTATTTGTCTTCACAGGAGTCAGAAAACAGTTAAAGATTGAGCTTATCCATTTGGTTACTATTTAGATATCATGGCAAATATCACTATTTACCTATCAAGTATCTATTCTCTAATTCTTCCTCATTTTTTTGAAGTCTAGTTTGTTTCAGGGCACTAATATGCCCAACTGAAAAAAAAAAATTTATTTCACAGCCTCACTTGAAGATAGGAGAGTTGGAGTAATTTTTATACTTAAAAGATTAGTGTTATGGTTGGAGTAGCAATTTTCAGAACTATTCATTTACATATATTTGACACAGTCCTGGTCAGTTAGATGTAAGAGGAAGTCACTACAGATGGAGATGTCATAATACAATGATAAGGCAACAAGTATAATTTAACTCTAAGTAGAAAGATAAGAGAACCATGGTTTCTAAGAGTATCTTAAAGCCCAATATCATACCTAGATAGTATACTTTTAGTGTTATCATGTCAGAAACACAATCCCTAATTTGTTTAAGCCACTGTTTAGAGGGTATCCCAATACAAGTCTTAACTGATGCAATTATAAAAATCAAGAAATAAACAGTTTCCAAAATATTAAGGAAAATTCTAATAACAATAAAGTGAAGAGAATCCCCATTGCACAAGTGGAGACCAGGATATACAGCTGCACATTGTTTTTTGTTTCATAATGTGATTCTTTTACTCTTTTGTCTGTTTACTCCCTATCTTACATTGTCTTATTATTTTGGGTTAAGAAAATCCATATATTTAAATATTTACATCTTTTTTTAAAAAGATACCAAGTAGCAACATAGTTTACTATATATAACTGTTTTTATATTTGTTTTATCTATGTTCATTTACATGTTTTTTTTTTCTTTCTCAGAGCTATACACTTAATTTTGGTTTAACATGAGCACAAAGTGAATTTAAAAAAAAAAATTTCTGTCATACCTACGTTACCAATACAGGAAGCAGTTAATTTATTCTTGAGATCTGGTTAAGATCAAATTTTTATTTCAAGACACAGAGGCTTGGGTACTGAGGACAACATTTTAGAAACAGAGTAGAATAAATTTTTTAAATGATAAAATAGTTTAAAAAAAAATCAATGCCTATCTTACTTGGCAACCTAAATTACTTCTGGCTAATGACAGACATGGCAGCCTTCCCTTAAAAGCTCATTTTTACTATAATGTGTCTAACTCCCTGGCTATTTTGAATGCATTTATTATTTATTATATTAAGTTACACAAATTTAAATACCAAGGCATTTATAGATTTTACTATTATACAAATACAATGATCCCCAGAAAGGAAAATAGAGTAAAAATATTAATAAGTAGCCAGGCACAGTGGCTCAAGCCTGTAATCCCAGCACTTTGGGAGGCTGAGGCGGGTGGATCACGAGGTCAAGAGATAGAGACCCTGGTGAAACCCCGTCTCTACTAAAAAATACAAAAAAATTAGCTGGGTGTGGTGGTGCACACCTGTGGTCCCAGCTACTCAGGAGGCTGAGGCAGAAGAATTGCTTGAACCAGGAACTGGAGGTTGCAGTGAGCCGAGATTGCTCCACTGCACTCCAGCCTGGCACCTGGCAACAGAACGAGACTCTGTCTCAATATACAGATATATATATATTAATAAGTTACTATGTAAATTTTATGAGACCATGTAATTTACCATTAAGTTTCTCTTTGTCTGTTCTAACATATACTAGTTATCATGAATGTCACTGGCTAGCTATGTATTTTAGTATGACATAATCTACAATGAAGCTTATAATTAAAATGATGCTATTACCATTACTGTCTTTTAAAAAATGCCTTATTTAAAGTTCTATTCTAAGTACTTACTGCTGGAAGCTAATAAATCTGTTATAACTTGTATAACTCAAAGACAATGTTCCACTTACCTGAAATTATATACATATTTTTTTAAAATTTTTATACTTTTAAGTTCCGGCATACACATGCAGAACATGCAGGTTTGTTTCATATGTATGCATGTGCCATGGTGGTTTGCTGCAACCATCAACATTACATCTATGTTAGGTATTTCTCTTAATGCTATCCCTCCCCTAGCCCCCTACCCACCAACAGGTGCCAGTGTGTGTTGTTCCCCTCCCTGTGTCCATGTGTTCTCATGGTTCAACTCCCACTTATGTGTTGAGAACATGCGGTGTTTGGTTTTCTGTTCCTGTGTTAGTTTGCTGAGAATAATTGTTTCCAGCTTCACCCATGTTCCTGCAAAGGACATGAACTCATCCTTTTTATGGCTGAATAGTATTCCATGGTGTTTATGTGCCACATTTTCTTTAGCCAGTCTACCAATGATGGGCATTTGGGTTGGTTTCAAGTCTTTGCTATTGTGAATAATGCTGCAATACAGGTACACATGCATGGGTCTTTATAGTAGAATGATTTATCATCCTTTGGAGATATACCCAGTAATGGGATTGCTGGGTCAAATTGTATTTCTGGTTCTAGATCCTTGAGGAATCACCCTACTGTCTTCCAATGGTTGAACTAATTTACACTCCCACCAACAATATAAAGGCATTCCTATTTCTGCACATCCTTTCCAGCATCTGTTGTTTCCTGACTTTTTAATGATCGCCATTCTAACTGGCATAAGATGGTATCTCACCACGGTTTTGATTTGCATTTCTCTAATGACTAGTGATGATGAGCTTTTCTTTGATATGTTGGTTGCCACATAAATGTTTTCTTTTGAGAAGTGTCTCTTCATATCCTTAAGCCCACTTTTTGATGGGGTTGTTTTTTTCTTGTAAGTTTGTTTAAGCTCCTTATAGATTCTGGATATTAGACCTTTGTAAAATGGATGGATTACAAAAATTTTCTCCCATTCTGTAGGTTGCCTGTTCACTCTGATGATCGTTTCTTTCCTGTGCAGAAGCTCTTATTTAATTAGATCCTATTTGTCAGTTTTGGTTTTTGTTGCCATTGCTTTTGGTGTTTTAGTCTTGAAGTCTTTGCCCATGTTTATATCCTGAATGGTAATGCCTAGGTTTTCTTCTAGGGTTTTTATGGTTTTAGGTCTCATGTTTAAGTCTTTTTTTTTTTTTTTTTTTTTTTTTTTATAAGGTGT
>NW_016107391.1:10488934-10494875 GCF_001604975.1 Cebus imitator | reverse complement strand
CCTGAGTAGCTGGGATTACAGGCACGCGCCACCATGCCCAGCTAATTTTTTTTGTATTTTTAGTAGAGACGGGGTTTCACCATGTTGACCAGGATGGTCTCGATCTCTTGACCTTATGATCCACCCACCTCGGCCTCCCAAAGTGGTGGGATTACAGGCTTAAGCCACCGTGCCCGGCCTCATGTTTAAGTCTTGAGTTAATTTTTGTACAATGTGTAAGGAAAGGGTCCAGTTTCAGCTTTCTCCATATGGCTAGCCAGTTTTCCCAACACCATATATTAAATCGGGAATACTTCCCCCATTGCTTGTTTTTGTCAGGTTTGTCAAAGATCAGATGGTTGTAGATGTGTGGCATTATCTGTGAAGCCTCTGTTCTGTTCCAGTGGTCTATATATCTATTTTGGTACCAGTATCATACTGTTTTGGTTAGTGTAGCCTTGTAGTATAGTTTGAAGTCAGATAGCATGATGCCTTCAGCTTTGTTCTTTTTGCTTAGGACTGTCTTAACTATATGGGCTCTTTTTTGGTTCCTTATGAAATTCAAAGTAGTTTTTTCTAATTCTGTGAAGAAAGTCAATGGTAGCTTGATGGAGATAGTACTGAATCTATAAATTACTTTGGGCAGTATGGCCATTTGCATGATATTGATTCTTCCTATCTATGAGAATGAAATTTTTTTCGATTTGTTTGTGTCCTCTCTTATTTCCTTGAGTGGTGGTTTGTAGTTCTCCTTAAAGAGGTCCTTCACCTCCCTTGCAAGTTGTATTCCTAGGTATTTTTTTCTCTCTGCAGCAACTGTGAGTGGGAGTGAACTCATGATTTGGCTCTGTTTGTCTATTATTACTAATAAGTATATAGGAATGCTTATGATTTTTTTCACATTGATTTTGTATCCTGAGACTTTGCTGAAGTTGCTTATCAACTTAAGGACATTTTTGGCTGAGATGATGGGGTTTTCTAAATATACAATCATGTCATCTGCAAAGAGAGACAATTTGACTTCCTCTCTTCCTATTTGAATACGCTTTATTTCTTTCTCTTGCCTAATTGCCCTGGCCAGAACTTCCAACACTATGTTGAACAGGAGTGGTAAGAGAAGGCATTCTTATCTTGTGCTGGTTTTCAAAATGAATGCTTCCAGCTTTTGCCCATTCAGTATGATAGTGGGTGTGGGTTTGTTGTAAATAGCTCTTATTATTTTGAGATACGTTGCATCAATACCTAGTTTATTGAGTTTTTGGAATGAAGCGCTGCTGAATTTTAATGAAAGCTTTTTCTGCATCTATTGAGATAATCATGTGGTTTTTGTCATTGGTTCTGTTTATGTGATGGATTATGTTTATTGATTTGTGTATGTTGAACCAGCCCTGCATCCCAGGGATGAAGCCAACTTGATTGTGGTAGATAAAGCTTTTTTTGTTGTGCTGCTGGATTTGGTTTACCAGTATTTTATTGAGGATTTTCACATTGATGTTCATCAGGGATATTGGTCTGAAATTTTCTTTTTTTGTTGTATCTCTGCCAGGTTTTGGTATCAGAATAATGCTGTCCTCATAAAAGGAGTTAGGGAGGAGTACCTCTATTTCGATTGTTTGGAATAGTTTCAGAAAGAACGATACCAGATCCTCTTCGTACTTCTGGTAGAATGTGGCTGCAAATCCGTTTGGTCCTGGGCTTTTCTTGATTGGTAGGATATTGATTACCGTCTCAATTTCAGAACTTGTTATTGGTCTATTCAGGGTTTCGACTGCTTTCTGGTTTAGTCTTGGGAGGGTTTATGTGTCTAGGAATTTATCCATTTCTTCTAGATTTTCCAGTTTATTTGCATAGAGGTATTTATAATATGCTCTGATGGTAGTTTGTATTTCTGTGGGATCAGTGATGATATTCCTTTTATCATTTTTTGTGTGTCTATTTGATCCTTCTCTCTTTTCCTCTTTATTAGTCTGGCTAGCAGTGTTAATCTTTTCAAAAATCTAGCTCCTAGGTTCATTGATTTTTTTGAAGAGTTTTTCGTGTCTTTATCTCTTTCAGTTCTGCTCTGATCTTAGTTATTTCTTGTCTTCTGCTAGCTTTTGAATTTGTTTGCTCTTGCTTCTCTAGTTCTTTTAACTGTGGTGTTAGGGTGTCAATTTTAGATCTCTCCTGCTTTCTTTTGTGGGCATTTAATGCTATAAATTTCCCTTGAAACATTGCTTTAGCTGTGTCCTAGAGATTCTGGTACACTATCTTTGGTTTCAAATAACTTTTTGATTTCTGCCTTAATTTCTTTATTAACCCAGTAGTAATTCAGGAACAGGTTGTTCAGTTTCCATGTAGTTGTGTCGTTTTGAATGAGTTTCTTACTCCTGAGTTCTAATTTGATTGCACTGTGGTCTGAGAGGCTGTCTGATATGATTTCCGTTCTTTTGCATTTGTTGAGGAGAGTTTTACTTACAATTTTGTGGTCAGTTTTAGAATGAGTGTGATGTGGTGCTGAGAAGAATGTATATTCTGTTGATTTGGGGTGGAGAGTTCTGTAGATGTCTATTAGGTCCACTTGGTTCAGGGCTGAGTTGAAGTCCTGAATACACTTGTTAATTTTCTCTTATTGATCTGCCTAATATTGACAGTGGGGTATTAAAGTCTCCCACTATTATTGTGTGGGAGACTAGGTCTCTTTACAGGTCTCTGAGAACTTGCTTTATGTGTATCTGGGTGCTCCTGTATTGGGTGCATATATATTTAGCATAGTTAGCTCTTCTTGTTGCATTGACCCCTTTACCATTATGTAATGCCCTCCCTTGTCTTTTTTGATATTTGTTGGTTTAAAGTCTGTTTTATCAGAGACTAGTTTTGCAACCCCTTTTTTTTTTTCTTTCTATTTGCTTGGTGAATATTCCTCCATCCCTTTATCTTGAGTCTATGTGTGTCATTGCATGTGAGATGGATCTCCTGAATACAGCACACCGATGGGTCTTGACTCTTTAACCAATTTGCCAGTCTGTGTCTTTTCATTGGGGTATTTAGCTCATTTACGTTAAGGTTAATATTGTTATGTGTGAATTTGATCCTGTCATTACAATGCTACCTGGTTATTCCGCTCATTAGTTGATGCAGTTTCTTCATAGTGTAGACGGTCTTTACAATTTGGTATGCTTTCGCAGTGGCTGGTACCAGTTTTTCCTTTCTATATTTAGTGCTTCCTTCAGGAGCTGTTGTAAGACAGGCCTGGTGGTGACAAAATCTGTCAGTATTTGCTTGTCTGTAAAGGATTTTATTTCTCCTTTGTTTATGAAGCTTAGTTTGGCTGGATATAAAATTCTGGGTTGAAAATTATTTTCTTTATGAATATTGAATATTAGCCTCAACTCTCCTGTGGCCTGTGGAGTTTCTGCAGAGAGATCCACTGTTAGTCTGATGGAATTCCCTTTGTGAGTAAACCATCCTTTCTCTCTGGCTGCCCTTAACATGTTTTCCTTTATTTCAACCTTGCTGAATCTGACGATTATGTGTCTTAGGGTTGCTCTTCTTGAGGAGTATCTTTGTGGTGTTCTCTGTATCTCCTGAAACTGAATGCTAGCCTGTCTTGCTAGGCTGGGGAAGTTTTCCTGAATAATTTACTGAAGAGTGTTTTCCAACTTGGTTCCACTCTCCCTGTCACTTTCAGGTATATCAATCAAACATATTTAATCTTTTTACATAGTTCTATATTTCTTGGAAGCTTTGTTCGTTCCTTTTCATTCTTTTCTCTCTAACCTTGTCTTCATGCTTTATTTCATTAAGTTGATCTTCAGTTTCTGATATCCTTTCTTCCACTTGTTTGATTCAGCTATTGATACATAAGTATGCTTCACAAAGTTCTCCTGCTGTGCTTTTCAGCTCCATCAAGTTACTTATGTTCTTCTCTAAACTGGTTATTCTAGTTAGCAATTCCTCTAACCTTTTTTCAAGGTTCTTAGCTTCCTTGCATTGAGTTAGAACATATTCCTTTAGCTCAGAGGAGTTTATTATTAACCACCTTCTGAACCCCACTTCTATCATTTCATCAAACTCATTCTCCATCCAGTTTTGTTCGGTTGCTGGCGAGAAGTTGTGATCCTTTGGAGAAGAAGAGGCATTCTAGTTTTTGGAATTTTCAGTCTTTTTATGCTGTTTTTTTCTCATCTTCGTGGATTTATCCACCTTTGGTCTTCGATGCTGGTGACCTTCGGATGGGATTTTTGTGTACGTCCTTTTTGTTGATTTTGACTCTATTCCTTTCTGTTTATTAGTTTTCCTTCTAACAGTCAGGTCCCACTGCTATAGGTCTGCTGGAGTTTGCTGAAGGTTCACTCCAGATCCTGTTTGCCTGGGTATCACCAGCGGAGGCTGTAGAACAGCAAAGCCTGCTGCCTGTTCCTTCCTCTGGAAGCTTCGTCCCAGAAAGGCACCCGCCAGATGACAATCAGAGCTCTCCTATATGAGGTGTTTATGGACCCTTGCTGGGAGGTGTCTCCCAGTCAGGAGGCACAGGGGTCAGGCGCCCATTTGAGAAGGCAGTCTGTTCCTTACCAGAGTTCAAGTGCTGTGCTGGGAGATCTGCTGCTGTCTTCAGAGCTGGCAGGCAGGAACATTTAAGTCTGCTGAAGCTGCACCCATAGCCGCCCCTTCCCCAAGGTGCTCTGTCCCAGGGAGATGGGAGTTTTATCTATTAAGTCCCTGATTGAGGCTGCTGCCTTTCTTTCAGAGATGCCCTGCCCAGACAGGAGGAATCTAGGGAGTCAATCTGGCTACAGCAGCTTTGCTGAGCTGAGGTAGCCTCCACCCAGTTCAAACTTCCAAATAGCTTTGTTTATACTCAGTTGGAAATGGAGAAATCACCCACCTTCAGTATTGATTTCACTGGGAGCTGCAGACTGGAGCTGTTCCTATTTGGCCATCTTACCAACCACTCTATATAGACAATTTTTTTTTGAGACAGGGTCTCACTCTGTCACCCAGGGTGGGGTGCAATGGCATGATCATAACTCACTGCATCCTAGAACTTATGGGCTTAAGCAATCCTCCCACCTCAGCCTTCTAGGTAGCTGGGACTACAGGCTCACACCAACACACATGGCTAATTTTTTTTCTTTTTGAGACAGAGTTTCACTCTTGTTGCTCAGGCTAGAGTGCAATGGCACAATCTTGGCTCACTACAACCTCCACCTCCCAGGTTCAAGTGATTCTCCTGCTCCCAAGTAGCTGAAATCATAGGTGTGAACCACCACGCCTGGCTAATTTTTGTCTTTTTAGTGGAGATGGGGTTTCTCCATGTTGGTCAGGCTGGTCTTGAACTTCCGACCTCAGGTGATCTGCCCTCCTCAGCCTCCCAAAGTGTTCGGATTATAGGTGTGAGCCACTGCGCCCAGCACACATGGCTAATTTTTTAAAAATTAGGAAACTTTCCAAGTTGTGCAAACTGGCATAAGTCATGATGGTGTAGTATGGCACAGAACTATTATGGATTTGTTAAGGTATTGTGCCTAAAGAGGAAGTGAAATAGAAGAAGGCAGGGGGAACTACGCAGTAAATCCATTTGGGATTTAGTAATTTCAGACTCCTTTCACATAACTGGTCCCATTGATTAGGTATAAAGATCAACTTCCATCAAAATACAATCATCTCATTACCAATAATTAAAAGCCAAGATTCTATTTTGGTACTGTGTAAATATAAAATACTTGTGATTCATGCAAACTTGGATGACACAAATAAATTTACATCAGATGACATTTGTTGAGCATGAGACCAAACACTGATTTTATATAAAATGTAACACACTTTTTTTTTTTTTTTTGAGACGGAGTTTCACTCATGTTACCCAGGGTGGAGTGCAATGGCGCGATCTTGGCTCACCACAACCGCCACCTCCTGGGTTCAGGCAATTCTCCTGCCTCAGCCTCCTGAGTAGCCGGGATTACAGGCACGCGCCACCATG
>NW_016107391.1:10480881-10487899 GCF_001604975.1 Cebus imitator | reverse complement strand
CCTCCCAAAGTGCTGGGATTACAGGCATGAGCCACCGTGCCCGGCCCTCAGATTTTTAACCATACACAAATTTCATCATAGTGCAAAAACCTTTGGAAAAACCAAGGATAAAATAACTCAAAATAATACAACCTTAATATGACTGTTTGCATTTTACTATATTTTCTCCAATACTATTTTCTATTCTTTGTCTCATTAACTGTAATAAAATTTGTGCGGTTTGTAATGCACTTCTCTGGCTAACATTATTACATCCTGAGACTTTTCTAGGTTACCAGGGCCTATACGATATTCATTAATACTGATGTAACAATATATTGCAGTAGTTTTTCAAATTATTTGCTCTCAACATCCTTTTATGGATCAGGCATGGTGGCTCACAACTGTAATCCCAGCACTTTGGGAGGCTGAAGCAGTCAGATCACTTGAGGCCAGGAGTTCAAGACCAGCCTGACCAACATGGAGAAACCCTGTCTCTACTAAAAAGACAAAAATTAGCCAGGCATGGTGGCGCATGCCTGTAATCCCAGCCACTGGGGAGGCTGAGGCACAAGAATCTTTTGAACCTGGGAGGCGAAGGTTGCAGTGAGTTGAGATTGTACCACTGCACTTCCCCCTGGGTGAAAGTAAGATTCTGTCTCAAAACAAACAAACAACCCTCCCCTCAAAAAAAAGCAAACAAACAACCTTTAATGTTCTCACAAATTATCAAGGATCCCAAGAGCCTTTTGTGTACACGGGTTATATCTATCAATATTTTCCCATATTTTAATTAGAAATTAAAACTAAAACCATTTAAAAATACTTATTTATTCCTTTAAATATAACAATAAACCCAATTTAACATAAGTAACATGGTTATAAAAAATTATCTATTTTTCTGGGTAGAAATGCAGGGATGAAAGGTGAGATGCAAATGAGAATTTTAGATCTAACCACACACAAATATATATGTTTAATCTTTTGAAATGAGAATATATTCATGTAATGAATAAATTTTTAATAAGAGAATGAACCTAGGACCAGATGACTGTGAAGTCTAGTGTGGAAGAAAAATGTATATATTTTTTTAATTCCCTTTTCTCTTTCTCCTCCCCAACAACTTCTCCATGTCTTTCACTGTTCACAACTACCAAAGTTACAATCCACCAACATCTGTGATATTCCTAAAAGTATTTCAGTGCTTTATCATAGTTACCAGTATGTCCAGTCTTCCATTTAACAAACCTCAGGTAGGTTTTTAGAAGAAACAATCTGAATAAAATCATTTATTGAAGATTGATTGGTCTATAGTCACCAACATCACCAAAGGCATCATTAAAAATTACATTTAGTAGTCTCCAAATCATCTCTAACAAAGAAAGTTAATGTAATAAGAATAAGAGCTTTAGAGCTAGATATGAGTTCAAAACCTGGATCCTTGAGCAAGTTAATTGACCTCTCTAAACCTTAATTTGTTATTTGTTTAATGGGAAGAAAAATCCTACCTAACAACACTTAAGGGAACGTGTGTGTGTGTGTGTGTGTGTGTGTGTGTGTGTGTATTTTATATATATACATATGTAATAATATTATATACAATAGTTATAATATTCTAACTATCTCTACAGAGCCGAGACTACGAGCGTGTGCCACCCTATCCAGTTAATTTTACTTTTTGTAGAGATAAGGTCTCATTAGGTTGCCTAGGCTGGTCTCCAACTCCTGGGCTCAAGTGATCCTCCCACCTTGGTCTCCCGAAGTGCTGGGATTACAGGTGTGAGCCACTGCATTCGACCTAGTTATAACTGTTATTAGAAAACAGTTAAAATGAGGGGCTGACATAACTGAAGTCAGAGACTTCACCAGATATTTCCATGTATGTTTCAACACTTGATAAAAATATGGGTATTTTTACTACTGGTATCCTTGGCCACATCTTAATAACCTTATTATTTATTGATCACCAACAAAATGCCAGGCTTTATTGTACATTTTCTCTAATATGAAGCATGGTAGATATTATTGATCCTATTTTACAGATGAGAAATGTGAAGCTCAAACAGGTTAGGTAACTTCACCAAGGTTACAAGAGCTAGTAAATCTGTTATCTACTTACAGACAAAACCCAGTTGGCTTGACTTATCCACTATCACAGACCACCATTTCATCAGACAACAAAAATAGTTAAGTACTACGTGTTCTATGCCAGGGTGTGGCTGCAGACCAGTACCAGTCCATGGCCTGTTAGGAACAGGGCCACATGGCAGGAGGTGAGTGGCGGGCAAGTGAGCATTATCACCTGAGTTCCACCTCCTGTCACATCCGCCTCAGGATTAGATTCTCATAGGAGCTTGAATACTATTGTGAATGCGCATGCAAGGAACCTATCTCTAAAGAGATACAACAAATAAATGCAATACAAGATTCTCAACTGAATCCTTTGGTTCTATAGGATGTTATTTGGACGACTTGCCCATTTTTAATGGGATCTGAGGATTATTTTGTTATAATATATAAATAATTTTCTGAATTTTTGCTGTATTGTGGTTACACAGAAGAATGTTCATGTTACGTAGAAGAATGTTCATGTTTGTCCTTTTTTGTTTGTTTCTGAGACAGGGTCTTGTTTTGTCACGCAGGCTAGAGTGCAGTGATGTGATCCTGGCTCACTACAACCTCCACTTCCTGCACTCAAGCGATTCTTCTGCCTCAGCCTCCCAGTAGCTGGGACTACAGGCACTCACCACCACGTCCAGCTAATTTTTGTGATTTTGTAGAGACAAGGCCTTCCTATGTTGGCCAGACTGGTCTCAAACACCTGGCCTCAAGTGATTCACCCACCCTGGCCTCCCAAAGTGCTGGGTTTATAGGTGACCCATCACACTCAGCCTAGAAATACCTTTTCCACTCCGCAGATACATAGGAACTCCCTCATTTTTTATTTTGTAATGTTATAGTTTTATATTTTTACATTCAAATGTTTGATATACTTGGTTTCATCCTGGTGTACACTGTAAGAGACGAATCCAAATTAAGGCCGGGCACAGTGGTTCATGCTTGAGCCCAGGAGTTTGAAACCAGCCTGGATAAAACAGTGAGACTCCATCTCTAAAATAATAATAATAGTAAGTAATAACAATATGAGTCCAAATTAATCTTTCGTCCACATGGCTATCCAATTATCCCAGCAACATTTAAGATGATGCCTTAATCATAAACCAAAATTCCTGCACGTATTTGGATGTATTTCTGATCCTTTATTTTGTTCCATTAGTCTATTGCCTATTTATGTGTCAATAACATACTTCTTAAATATTGAGACTGTGCAGTATTGCAATTTTCAAATGTGATAGGACTACTTATCCTCGCTACCCTTCTTTTTCAGCTTTACAACCAATCATTGCTAATTTTTTTTTTCCATTTGAACTTTAGAATTCACTATCTAGTTCTAGACGCTAACCTCACCCCCCACAAACAAAAATAAGGATAACATTGTTTCTGTGATAGTATTATTTCACAAAGTACTTTGGACAATTTTACAACATTGAGTACTGGCACAGAATATGTTTTGCCTTTCCATTTGTTGAGGTATGTTTTCATGTCCCTTAAGAGGACTTTTAAAGTTCTAAACTTACAGATTTTGTTAATTGTATGCATTGGCAATTTGTCTCTTTTTTTTGTTTTGTTTTGTTTTTTTGAGAAGCTAGGCTGGAGTGCAGTAGCACCATCTTGGCTTACTGCAACCTCCACCTCCTGGGTTCAAGGGATTCCCCTGCCTCAGCCTACTGAGTATCTGGGACTACAGGCGTGTGCCACCACACCTGCTAATTTTTTGTATTTTTAGTAAACATGGGGTTTCACCATGTTGGCCAGGATGGTCTTGATCTCCTAATCTCGTGATCCACCCACCTCGGCCTCCCAAAGTGCTGGGATTACAGGTGTGAGCCACCGTGCTGGGCCCACTTTGTCATTTTAATTTCTATTTTATATTATTTTATTTTTTTGAGACAGAATTTTGCTCTGTTGCCCAGGCTAGAGTGCAGTGGCAAGGTCTCAGCTCACCACAAACTCTGCCTCCCGGGTTCAAGTGAATCTCCTACCTCAGTCTCCTGAGCAGCTGGGACTATAGGCATGCACCACCATGCCCAGCTAATTTTTTTGTATTTTCAGTAGAGACAAGATTTCACCATGTTGGCCAGGCTGGTCTCGAACACCTGACCTCATGATTCCCCCGCCTCAGCCTCCCAAAGTGCTAGGATTACAAGCCTGAGCCACCATGCCTGTCCTTAATTGCTATTTTAAATGGGCCATTCACTTTTATGTCTTCAAACTGGAAGCTATTTGCATATATCAAGCTTACTGATTCCTGTATGTTAACTTAAATCCAGTTACCTAACCAAAACCTATGTGCAAATTTGATATTATAAATAAGACTCAACTACTCAATTAGTACTGTATGATGCATCAGAGTGTTCTCACACCTTAAAATCTTTACTCACCTTTCCAAAGTTATACAAATTTACTGATGTATGACTTTATCCTTGTTTATAATCAGTGAAAGCTGACCCATGTGAACAGTCATATAACTTCACTGGGAACTCATGAAACAGCATTGCACTATTGTTGACATAAAAACAATGTCTAGGATAAGGATAGTAGCATGATAAAATCACAATGGATCCATTTGCCAATATTAGTGTTTATATCAAAACCACATCTCAATATTTTTTCAAACATGGGAAGGTTCTTCTGTCAAAAGTGTTTGAATCTGAGCAACTCCATCTTGAATAGGGTCTGGGTAAAATGAAGCTGAGATCTACTGAGCTACATTCCCAGATGGTTACGGCATTCTAAGTCACAGAAGGGGGTGGGAGGTTGGCACAAGATACAGGTCACAAAGACCTTGCTGATGAAACAGGCCGCAGTAAAGAAGCTGGCCAAAACCCACCGAAACCAAGACAGTGATGAAGGTGATCTCTGGTCATCCTTGCTGCTACATTCTACCAGCATCAAAATAGTTTAAAAATGCCACTGGCAACGTCAGGAAGTTACCCTATATGGTGTAAAAAATGGGAGGCATGAATAATCCACCCCTTGTTTAGCATATAATCAAGAAATAACCACAAAAATGCACAACCAGCAGGCCTCGGGGCTGGTCTGCCTATGGAATTACCATTCTTTATTCCTTTACTTTCTTAATAAACTTGCTTTCACCTAGTGGACTTGCCCTGAATTCTTTCTTGCTCAAGATCCAAGAACGCTCTCTTCACTTCTTCAAGATCAGTACATATATTCACTTTAATCAGGTTTTATAGTTCAACAGTCATTTTTCATAGAATACAACAGATCTCAAAAAATGTATTCTAAGAAAGCTATACACTGATTAACAATTTTATTTCAACTTATACAAGAAACTATTTGAGCATGCAAATTACTTTGGCTTCTGAAACAAAATCAAAGTATTTATGTAGTTCACTGTGTATAGAATTTAAAATGTAATAAAATGTATAGTTTCCTAATTTTCTCTGCAATCCCATCAAATACACTCTACATACACAATGCTTGCTTTGCACGGAAATACAAAAATAATCTCCTTATGTTAATAAAGTGCTGTTATATTCTTCACAGACAATTCCTTGGTTCAACCAAAAGTAAAAGTGGATCAATATTCCACTGTGAAATATTGGCTTCTCTCTCACTCCAGATAAAAGGTACTCAAAAAAGTGAATTATGATCACCTATAATCTTTATAAGCAAAACTACCATGTGTCTTATACATTTAAAAGGACTTTAGTAAGTATTTTTACAATGATCATTTTTTAATGCTGGAATAGCTTCAAAGTAAACAAGAATCATTAATAGGATTTTGATTTAATTAAATACACTCAAAATTGGGTGAGCCCAAATATTACTATCCTCTACTCCTACCTGGCAACTTTCAAATGACATTTTTCCAAAAATAATCTTAAAATTCAGATTCCAGCTGATAATAAACTGTCCCAAGTAGCTGCACTGGTGCATACCACACTATTTGAGCATGCAAAGTACTTTGGTTTCTGAAACAAAATCAAAGCATTTATGTAGTGCATACCACTAGTGCAGCTACTTGGGAGTCTGAAGAGGGAGGACTGTTTGATCCCAGGAATTCAATCCAGCCTGGGCAACATAGCAGGACGGAAGGACAGAAGGAAGGGCAGAAGGAAGGAAGGAGGGAAGGAAGGAAGGACAGAGCCTATTCCCAGTTTGAATTAAAAAAAAAAAACAGCTGTTTCCAAATGAGAAAATATTTTAATTCCTTTTTTGATAAAGAGAACAGAGGAAAACAATTTTGCAAGCTTCACATTCTAAAGCTTGACTTTCTGTTTATGACTCACAGTGACATTATGTTCTAATTTTTTAAAAAAGAAGGTTTTCAATACAAATTTGGTAATACGCTGGGCAACATGGCCCATGCCAGTAATCCCACACTTTATGAGGCCAAAGCGGGTGGATCACTTGAGCCTGAGTTCAAGACCACTCTGGCCAACATGGCAAAACCCTATTTCTACTAAAAATATAAAAATTAGCCAGGTGTGGTGGTACACACCTGTAATCCCAGCTAATCACAAGGCTGAGGCATGAGAATTGCTTGAGCCTGGGAAGCAGAGGTTGCAGTGAGCTGCAATTGTGCCACTGCACTCCAGCATGGGCAAGAGAGCAAGACCCTGTCTCAAAAAACAACAACAAAAAACCTTGTCTCAAAAGAAAAAAAAAAAGCTTTGGTAAACTGTATGTTTGAAATAATATTTATAGTCCTTATTCTCTTGTAAACTGTTTTAAACTAAGAAAACTGTTTTAAAACTAAGAAAGAAAATCATGATAAGTTACTTAACATTTAGCAGAGCAAAATATAATACTGTACAAGTACAGCAAAGATGAATAATTTACTTTCATCCAGCAAACTGCTAATAATAAAATAAACATAATGCCATCATTATGTATGAACCCAAATTATAGTGTAGAAAGTTTAAAAAAAAACATTTTTCTTCATATTTTA
>NW_016107391.1:10468752-10480850 GCF_001604975.1 Cebus imitator | reverse complement strand
AAAAAAAAACATTTACAACACAATGTTCTTCTTTCCATATATAGAACCCAGGACAAACAATGAGTATTTCAGTATGTACAGCAGTGTTCAAAAGGAAGACAGAAAATCTTCAGGAAGGTATTTACAGGATTTTGAAAAGAAACTTCCTAACGTTAATTACAACTGATCAAAATATGTCCTGAGTACTTACCACATATAAGGCAGCATGCAGTGTAGGAAATAAAGGTGAGTAATAGGACAATTTTTTACTTTAAGATTTTTTTCCCAGTCTAATAACAAATACACATACAAATACAGCTATGCTACAGAAGGCTATGAATATGAGCAAAGAACTATGAAAATTCTGATGGAGGAGAAAATAAATATACCTAGAGAAAATCAGAAATGATTCATAAAGTTGTGATAAAATAAACCCTGAAGGAGGATAAATTTTCAATTAAGAGAGAGAGTATATACAATAAAGGCATAATAAAATAAGTGGGACTGAAAGTAGTCAGGAATGTTTGATTTCTAGACACTGATGAGTTTCCAGAAAAGTTTTATAATGAAAAGAAGGGTAGGCTTATAGGCAAATTTCAGAAAGTTGAGTAATAACTGAATAGTTTGAGAAGAGAGTCAATATATTACCATTGAAACACCAAGAGACAGAGACTAAAACAGACCAAGGAGAGATCAAGAGATAGACTGAGAAGAAACACTCTAGAGAGCCTGAGTAATAGAGAGATAAAGGGAGAATAAGAGATACCAACAGACACCAAGAAAGATGACTGAGAGGGACAAAGGGGCCAGGCATGGGAAAAGAGAGAGAACACTGTTATGGACTGAATACTTGTGTCTCCTCAAAATTTGTATGTTGTCCTAACCCACCATATGACACGAGAAGGTGGGAACTTTAGGAGATAATTAGGTCATAAGAGTGAAGTACTCATGAACGGGGTTGGTGCCCTTATAAAAGGGACTATGAAGAGTTATCTCCCCTTCTTTCTACCATGTGAGGGTAGAGTGAGAAGTCAGCAGTCTGCAGCCCAGAAGAAATCTAGGAGAAATAAAAGTATTTCTTTTATTTATCCCAAATATGCTGGGAGAAATAAAAGTATCTTGTTTAAGGCATGCAGTATACAGTATTTTGTTATAGTAGCCTGAACTAAACACACACAAACCTGAAGGAAAAAGTAAAAAATAATTATTTTGTGGGTGTTGGGTAAAGAGGCATTGTGAATGTTTCCAAGCAAAGAGAAAAGCTGAGAGGGAAAAAGAAAGACATCAGCAGGAGAGAAATTAATGAGACTAATGAAGCATCATCCCAGAAAAGGCATGCAGGGAGAGTTCAAAAAACAGCATGAGTTGATTCTTACAGGGTGGTTTAACATAAAAAAGCAGCAACTGAAGAAACATACAATGAACAGCATTAATCAAAATTAAGATTAAAAGTTAGGTTATATGCTGAAATTCAATAGGATACAATCAAATACAAAAAAAAAAGCAAAACTTCAATAAATGTCTGCTGAAAAAGTAAAAAATAAGAGATAAATTTTAAAAACAAACAAACAAATAAATCAGTCTCAGACAAGTTCTGCTAAGCTGTTGTTAGCAGTCTAAATACAAAGAAAACATGCTTATCACATTTGTGGTTAGCCTTGGATTTTAACTGTCTGCTTGACCATCTCCAATTCTATGACTCTTAAGCATCAAACCACTCCTCAGCTATTCAAATCAAAATGTTAGATTCACCAAACATTTCATTATCCCTTAGCCCCAACATCCGGTCATTTCCTTCTCCTTCAGCCCCAATTATTTAGCTTGATAATTCTGGAATTATCAAAACATTCGACACCAAAAGTCAACCAAATGAAGAATGATGCTCACCGATACTGATATGTCCTCATTTTTTCTCTTAACACTGGAGTCAAACAAGACATTTCTCCCTCGTCTTTCACAGTCTTGATATACAATCAGTCGAATCTGGCTTGGATCAAACTCTGGTAAAGGCCAACTTGAAAGAAAAGATTCATTAGAGTTATTTTAATAAATATTCCATATACATTCTTAGAACTAAACCTATATAATAAAGCCCAAAATTGTATTATTTTATCTTTATACAAAATATCACCAGTTCATGGCTGAAAACTTAAGAGTAAAAATAAAGGCAAAACAAAATTATTTTTATTTAAAAATAACAGTAGCAACTATGACTTAGTATATATAAAATAGTTACCCTATGATTTTTAAAAGCATTAACTTAATAAATATACATGAGTATATTTAACATAATGAAAATACGTATTGATTTCATGTCATGGACCAAGATGACACAATAAGGTTAACCCATATTTTTAAGTAGTTTTGTTACTATTTCTCCAACATGGAAAAGTGAAAAAAAAAAAAGTTTTCAGTTAAAAAAAAAAAAAAAGAAAAAAAAAAAAAAAAAAAAAAAAAGCAAAAAAAAAAAAAATGTGGAGCACAATCAAGTATAGTGAAAATGCTCATATGCTGCTGGTATGAATATAACTCATACGCTGCTGGTATGAATATAAACTCCTGGGTGCAGTGGCTCACACCTGTAATCCCAGCACTTTAGGAGTCCAAGGTAGGAGGATCACTTGAGCCCAGGAGTTCAAGATCAACCTGGACAACATAGTGAGACCCCCATCTCTACAAAAAGTTAAAAAATTAGTCAGGCATGACAGCACGCATCTGTAGTCCTAGCTTCTTGAGATGATGCAGTAGGAGGATCACTTGAACCTGGAAGATCAGGACTATAGCGAGCTGTCATGATGCCACTGTACTCCACCATAGGTGACAGAAGACCCTATTTCAAAAAATAAAAATAAAAAATAAATTGGCACAATCTCTTTAGAAAACAGGTTTTTAAAAATTTATACGTATGTACTAAACAAACAAATCCCAATAGAAATGAAGTTGTTCCCAGCAATTCCACTCCAGAAAAATTTATCACAATGAATGAATTTCAGCTATAGGCAAAAATAGACCACAAGCAAAAGATGTCAGAGAATGCCTCACACACACACACACACAGATAGCTACTGTATTTTTCCACTTACATAGAGGTTAAAAATGGGTAATGTTTGTCTAGGGGTTCATACTTAGTTTTTAAAACTATAAAGAAAACAAAGTAAGTAATGGCCTCAAGAGTTTGGAGAGTAATTACTTCTAGAGTAAGGTAGAGGGAAAAGTGTAACCAGAAAAGGGACATACTAGGTGAACATAGGCAATGACTATGTTCTATGTTTTGACCAGATAGTGCTGACACGGATCTTTACAATATATATTTAAACAGTACATCACATTTGTTTTATGCACTTTTATATATGCATTACATTCCACAATTTAAAAGATTAATGGGGTGGGTAAGGTAAAGAAGAAGGGAAAGAGAAAACAAGCTGAGTGACAACTATCTGGTGAACCAAACACCATATAAATGACAGGACAGCTGCTAGGCAATGGGAGAATGGATATGCCAGGAGCTGTTTCTCATTAGTTACAACAGACTGTTTTTTATAATATCAACTTTTATATTCAGGGGGTATATATGTAGGTTACATGCATATATGTCATGATGCTGAAGTTTGGGGCACAATTGATGCTGTCACCCAGAGAGTGAGCATAGAACCCAACAATTAAGTTTTTCAACTCTTGCCCCTCTCCCTCCCACCTGGCTCTACTAGTCTTCAGTGTCTATTGTTGCCATCGTATAACCACGAGTATCCAATGTTTAGCTCCAACTCATAACTGAGAACATGAGGTATTTGGTTTTCTGTTCCTGCATTAATTCACTCACGATACTGGTCTCCAACTGCCTCCATGTTGCTGCAAAGGACAGGATTTCATTCTTTTTTTATTTTTATTTTTTTGAGACAGAGTCTCACTCTGTCGCCCAGGCTGGAGTGTAGTGGCACAATCTCGGCTCACTGCAACCTCCAGCTCCCAGGTTCAAGAACTTCTCCTGCCTCAGCCTCCTGAGTAGCTGGGATTACAGGCATGCGTCACCATACCTGGCTAATTTTTTGTATTTTTAGTAGAGATGTGGTTTCACCATGTTGGTCAGGCTGGTCTCGAACTCCTGACCTCATGATCCACCCACCTCACCCTCCCAAAGTGTTGGGATTACAGGTGTGAGCCACCATGCCCAGTCGATCTCATTCTTTTTTATGGCTGTGTAGTATTACATAGTACCTACGTACCACATTATCTTAATACAATCCACCACTGATGGGCCCCTGGGATGAGTCCATGTCTTTGCTATTGTGCACAATGCTGCAATGAACATACAAGTGCATGTGTCTTTTTAGCAGATTTGTTTTCTTTTGGATATATACTCGGTAATGAGATCACTGAGTAGAATGGTAGTTCTCTTTCAAAGTTCTTGGACAAATCTCCAAACTGCTTTTCACAGTGGCTAAACTACTTTCCCACCAAGGGTGTATAAGCATTCCCTTTTCTCCACAGCCTCAACAGCATCTGTTATTTTTTGACTTTTTAATAATAGCCAATCTGATTAATGTGCGATGGTGTATCACTGCGGTTTTGATTCGTCTCTCTCTGATGATTAGTGATGATGAGAATTTTTTCATGTTTGTTGGCTGCCTGGATATCTTCTTCCGAGAGGTGTCTACGTTCGTGTGTTTTGCCCACTTTTTTTTTTTTTTGAGATGGAGTCTCACTCTGTTGCCCAGGCTAGAGTGCAGTGTGGTATGATCTTGGCTCACTACAACTTCTGCCTCCTGGGTTCAAATGATTCTCCTGCCTCAGTCTCCCAAATAGTTGGAACTACGGGTGCATGCCACCACACCCAGCTAATATTTTTTATTTTTAGTAGAGATGGGATTTCAGCTTGTTAGCCAGGATAGTCTCGATCTCCTGACCTTGTGATCTGCCCACCTCGGCCTTCCAAAATACTGGGATTACAGGCAAGAGCCACCACACCTGGACTGTCCACTTTTTATTGCGGTTGTTTTTTGCTTGTTGAATTGTTTAAATTCTTTTTTTTTTTTTTTTTGAGACAGAGTCTCACTCTGTCACCGGGTGCCAGGCTAGAGTGCAGTGGCGTGATCTTGGCTCACTGCAACCTCCGCCTCCCGGGTTCAAGCAATTCCCCTGCCTCAGCCTCCCAAGCAGCTGGGACTACAGGCATGGACCACTGCACCTAGCTAATTTTTTTGTATTTGGTAGAGACGGGGTTTCACCATGTTGACCAGGATGGTCTCGATCTCCTGACCTTGTGATCTGCTCGCCTCGGCCTACCAAAGTGCTGGGATTATAGGTGTAGGCCACCGTGCCCGACTAAATTCTTTATAGATTCTGTATATTAGACTTTTGTCAGATGCACAGTTTGTGAACATTTTCTGCCATTGTGTGGGTTGTTCATCAGGCGCAATTCTTCATTTCCTTAAGAGAGCCTTAACTCTAACCCTGTCAACATATGTGAAACTATATATAACTGGCAACATAAAACATCTTCATCCCAAATTCTTGACAGAAAATATAATTTTAGTTTTCCTCTGTCTAATCTTTAGCAAATGTCTGTGTGCTAGTAAATGATAAAGACCTATCTAGTTATCCAGGCTAAACCAGAGATTCCTCCTTATACCACACTGATTTGCATTACACTCAACTGTTTCTACTAAACTGTGCTTTCAAACTGTGCAAAGGAAACTGTAAAGGAACAGGCAAAGGATGAAAATAAAGAAAGTGGTCTCATGGAAACCAATGAAAAAGAACATTTTAGAAAGGAAAAAGAAATACCACGGCAGTCACTAAAAAGCATCCGCTACAAAAGCAAAAGTCGTTGGTGACCATGGCAAGGACAGTTCTAAGGAATAAGGAGTACAGAGGTCAGATTACAGGGGACTGAAGAGTGAATAGGAGCAGAGAAAATAGACAACTGGTTAAAAAAAAAAGAGAGAGAGAGAAAGAAAATGAATCCTCAGGTAGAGTGAGAGTGATCGATATTCTGCTATTAAAAATGACACATCTAAACATGTTTACATATATGTTGATGACAACGAATCTGAGATGGAGGAGAAATATAAGGCCTCTGAGGAAGTAGAGAACAGGATATAGGGCACAAGTGAAAATATTAGCTCAACGAAAATAACTCTCGCACTAGGCTGGAAAGAAAGGAGGTAAAGACATATGTGGGTGCAGAAAGATTTGTAGATATGAAGGTAAGGTGCTGAGGGAATCCATGTCAGAGAGATCCATTTTCTTTGCCAAGTAGGTGAAGGAATATAAGGGAAAGGTGGTAAAGTGTGGGGATAGTATAGAGTAAAAAAGAGAATAGTGGTTGTTAGGAAATAAAATACAGTCAAGCACCATAAAACGTTTTGGTCAACAACAAACTATATATGATGGTGGTCTCATAAGATTATAATGCAGTTCAAAAATTCCTATTGTCTAGTAACACTGTAGCTGTCATAACATGATAGCATAAAATATTGCTCATATGTTTGTGGTGATAGTACTGTAAACAATCCTACTGCACAGCCAGTTATATGAAAGTATAATAGATACAATTGTGTACAATAAACAATACTTGATACTAAAAGACGATGTTACTGGTTTATGTATTTACAATCTTTTCATCATTATTTTAAAGTATATTCCTACTTATAAAAAAATTAACTGTAAAACAGCCTTAGGCAGATCATTCAGGAGGTATTCTAGAAAAGGGCATTATTATCACAGGAGATGACAGTTCCATGTGTGTCATTGCCCCTAAAGACCTTACAATGGGACAAGATGTGGAGATGGAAGACAGTGATACTGATAATCCTGACTCTGTGTAGGCCTAGACTAATGGTATGTTTGTGTTGCAGTTTTTAACAAAAAGGTTAAGAAACATTTAATTGAAAAAAGCTTATAGAATAAGGACATAAAGAAAACATGTTCTTACAGTTGGTACAATGTGTGTGTATCTTAAGCTAAGTTTTACCACACAAGAGTTCAAAAGATTTTAAAAATTAAAAAGTTTATAAGTAAAAAAGTTACAATAAGCTAAGGTGAATTTTATTATTGAAGAAAAACATTTTTAATAAATTTAATGTAGCCTAAGTATACAGTGCTTGTTTATAAAACCTACAGTAATATACAGTAATGTCTTAGGCTTTCATAGTCACTTAACTACTCACTCACTGACTCACCCAGGAACTTCTAGTCTCACAAAATCCATTCACAGTAAGTGCCTTATATAGGTGTACCACTTTTTATCTTTTTTTGTGTATATGTGATGCAGTCTCAGTCTGTTGCCCAGGCTGGAGTGCAGTAGTGCAATTTTAGCTCACTGCAACCTCCACATCCCAGGTTCAAGTGATTCTCCTACCTCAGCCTTCCCAACAGCTGGGTTTAGAGGAGTGTGCCACCATGCCTGGCTAATTTTTGTATTTTTAGTAGAGACAGGGTTCTACCATGTTGGCCAGGCTGGTCTCCTGACCTCAGGTGACCCGCCTGCCTTGGCCTCCCAAAGTGTTAGGATTACAGGTGTGAGCCACTGCGTCTGGTTTACTTTTTATCTTTTATACCATATTTTTGCTGTACTTTTTCTATGTCTGGATATGTGTAGATAAACAAATACTTACCATTGTGTTACACTGCCTACAGTGTTCAGCACAGCAATATGCTGTAGAGGTTTGTAGCCTAAGAGCAATAGGCTATTAACATACAGCCTACGTGTGTACTACACCAGCTAGGTGTGTGTAAGTACACTCTGCAATGTTTGCACAACAACAAAATTGCCTAACAATGCATTTCTAAGAACACAGTCCCATCATTCACTGGTACATGAGTGAATACTGAATAGAAAACATAAGATTTCCAGGCAATGCTGTACATCTACATAATGTTGAAGACGGACAATGTACTGGCCACAAACTACAGTTTGGTGATTTTCTCTGGTAGGCGCTCATGTGCTTGAATTTGGATCAAACTGTGCCAAGGTAAGGGTTTTGACAGGTATATGGGCCAAAAGAAAAGGAAGGCTATGGAAATGGGCAAACTGACAAGAATACAGCTGAACTTATCTAAGCTAATTAGGGAACATAGTGATGGGATGGGGAAACAGAAAATGGAGGCAGTATAGTCAAAGTGCTGGAAAAACACAAAGAAGGAGAGTGGGAGGCAGAGGGAACAAAGAATAGGAGGCTATAATCACAGGGTAGGATCCAAGTTTAAGATATTAGAGGTAGAACAGTTCATTCATTCATTAAATACAGATAGGTACCTATTATATGCCAAGCACTGGTTAGGGCAAGACAAGAAAGAACCTGCTCTGGGAGAATGATACAACAGTAGCTAAGCAAAGAAATAAATAAATTTGATAATTTCAGGTAAGTCAATACACTACAATAGAAGGAATGCTTTGTGTCGGGGGGAGGTATATTCTTTTTTTTTTTTTTTTGTCTCACTCTGTTACACAGACTGGGGTGCAGTAGCGTGATCTTGGCTCACTGCAATGTCCACCTCCTGAGATCGAGAGATTCCTGTGCCCCAGCCTCCCAATTAGCTGAGATTACAGGCATGTGACACCATGCCCAGCTAATTTTTATATTTTTAGTAGAAATGGGGTCCAGGCTGGTCTTGAACTCCTGGCCTCCAGTAATCTGCTGGGATTATAGGCATGAGCCACCACACCTGGCTGGTATATTCATTTTTAAAAAGGTGCCTAATATGGACAAAATTTTCTGGAGAAAATGTGGTATGTCAATACAATGGAATATTTGGCCATAAAGAGAATGCATATTACATAGATGAACTTGAAAACATTAGGTTAACAACAAAAAAAAGCCAAACACAAAAAGACTACGTATGATGATTCCATTTATATGACTTGTCCAGAATAGGCAAATCCATAATGACTGCAATGTGTATGGGGTTTCTTCCTGGGGAGATGAAATGCTCTGGAATTAGATAGTGGTGATGGTTTCCAAAAAAAATTTGTGAATATACCAAAACCAAAACCAATAACAAAACCACCACCACCACCAAATGAACCTAAAACACTGAATTACACACTTTAGAAAAGTGATTTTTATAGAATGTGAAGTATATCTCAGCAATAATAAAAACTAAGGCTTTATTATCAAACTTATTTGCAAATTTGTATTCTTTGTTTATTTAAAATAGGCCTTTATGAAAAAGGTAAAATTATAAAGCTTTTATAAAGAAACACAAGTGATTATGCAACCTTGGGTTAGGCAAAGATTTCTTAAAAAAAAAAAAAAAAAAAAAAAAAAAAAAAAAAAAAAAAAAAAAAAAAAAAAAAAAAAAAAAAAAAAAAAAGAAAAAAAGAAAAAGGGCCAGCCAGAGATTGGAAGACAACATTGCAATGCATATATCTAATAAAGGACTTATAAACAGCCAAGACAAAGAGCTCCTACAAAGCAGAAAGCAATAAACAATCCAATTTTAAAAGGGTACAGATACAACTTGGGCATTTCACAAAAGGAGATATATGAATGGATAAACAGTATATGGAAATGATAATTAACAGTGTGAATCATCAGAGAAATGTCAATTAATGCCAATCAATCAGAGAAATGCCCACATGGCCATGGGCGGGCGCAGTGGTTCACACCTATAATCCCAGAACTTTGAGAGGCTGAGGTGGGTGGATCACCTGAGGTGGGCAGTTCGAGACCAGCCTGACCAACATGGAGAAATCCTGTCTCCACTAAAAAAAAAAAAAAAAATACAAAATTAGCTGGGCGTGGTGGCACATGCCTGTAATCCCAGCTACTCACGAAGCCGAGGGAGGAAAATCGCTTGAACCTGGGAGGCGGAGGTTGCCGTGAGCTGAGATCCCGCCATTGTACTCCAGCCTGGGCAACAAGAGCGAAACTCCATCTCAAAAAACAACAAGAACAACAGTAACAACAACAACAACAACAACAAAAACCATGGCTACGACCATTAAAATGGCTAAAATTGATACAATTAACAACGCCAATTGTTGGTAACAATATGAAGCCCCTTGGAACTCTCACACATTGTTAGGAGGAGTGTGAAAGTGTTGGAATATTGGAATATTGCTTGGCAGCTATGATTCAACAATTCCTCTCACAGTGAGTTATCCAATAAAAATAAAAACAAATGTTCACAGTCACAGAAATGTTCACAGCAGTTTTATTTAACCCCAAATAACATGGAGAACGGATAAACAAACTATGATATATTCCTACACTGAAATACTACCCAGAAATACCAAAGAATGAATTGCTGATCACACAGTAATAAAGATGAACTCAAAAATACTGTGGCGTGAAAGAATCCAGACATAAAATACTGATAATTCTATTTATATGTAGAAGAGGTAAAACTAATGGACAATAATAGAAATCAAAGTGGTGATCAGGGATACAGAATGAGAGGAAAGGAGAGGTATACTAAGAAACTTCCCAGAGTGATCAAAATGTTCTATATCTTTATTGCAGTTGTGGTTACATAGACACATGTATTTTTCAAAATAAATCAAATTATACACTTAAAATATGTGCATTTTATTGTATGCAAATTATAGCTCAATTTTTAAAAGAGAAGGACTACTAAAAAGGTAACACTATATTAATCAAGTTACATTACATTATAGACATCTCATTAAAACAGAGATATTAAACATTTACAAAACTCACAGCATAATGCCAAGTACTGGGAATGTTTCTCTTGTCACATTCTTTATGCATTCATTCACTGACTTAAAAGCATTCATTCAGCATGAAAAGAAAAAGATGGCCATACCATTAAACGCTCAGTCTAATAGGGAAGACAGACAACTGATTTTATCAATGTGATATATGCTATGACTGAGGCAAACTTACAATCTAGATAAGAGGTCTGCATATGCAGGAAAGGCAAGGGTTTACTGAAGAAAAATAATAAATGATAGACAATAAATAGTAACTAAAACACAACATTTATTGTATGCCAGCTACTGTTCTAGGTGTATTACATATTTTAATTCATTTAATTTTCACAACAGTAATTCATTTGATCTTTACAACAACTCTATGTGGCAGGTACTACTATTTTATAGGTAAGAAAATTTAAGGCATAGAGAGATTAAATAACATGCCCAAAATAATACAACTAGCTAGTAAAAGTGTCAAAGCTGGGTTTAGGTTTCAGTCCATTATCCAAATCATTCTGTATGGTCTTGGCCACTTAAGTAGGATACTTAATAAGTTTCGGCTTCAAGTAATGGGCAGGGGAGAAAAGTATTCTCTTCCCTGAAAGGAGAAAACAGCATCTGCTGTAATTCTTAGTGATCCTAGCTCAGGGGTATACAATGAAGCAACAGGCACAGCTATAAAGGCAGGCTGGAGCATCAGATCAACAGACATAACCAGTTCAACAAGCACATACAGACTTCTTCATCCAAGCAATGAGTAAACAAAGGTTTTAAACAATAGCTGACAAGATCACCTGTGCATTTCAGAAAATCAGACATAAACCTGAAGAACTGACAAGAGAGAAGACTGGAGAAAAGAATGTTATAAGCTGAACAAAGGAATAGTACTGAAAATAGAAAGCGATAGAGCTACATCTTATTTAAAAGGCAGAGATAGGACCTGGAAGACTATATGGGAAATAAAGGATGAGAGTGGCCAACACTCAGGTTTCAGATTTGATGAAAGGAGATATCATTAACATAGATAAAGAATATATCTGGGGGTGGGAGGCGGGAGTAAATCTGGGATAACATGTTGCCATATTGAGTTCAAGGGGGCTGTGAGGTATCTGGAGAAAGATGTGCAACAGATTGATGAAAAATGGTCTGGTGGCCAGGCACAGTGGCTCATGCCTGTAAACCCAGAACTTTGGGAGGCCGAGGTGAGTGGATCACCTGAGATCAGGTATTTGAGACCCGCCTGGTCAACATGGCGAAGTCCCATCTCTATGAAAAATACAAAAATTAGCTGGCTGTCATCAATGATAGACTGGATAAAGAAAATGTGGCACATATTGGTGGGGCACGGTGGCTCACGCCTGTAATCCCAGGACTTTGGGAGGCCGAGACGGGTGGATCATGAGGTCAGGAGATCAAGACCAACCTGGCTAACATAGTGAAACCCTGTCTCTACTAAAAA
>NW_016107391.1:10440194-10468602 GCF_001604975.1 Cebus imitator | reverse complement strand
AAAAAAAAAAAAAAAAAAAAAGGAAATGTAGCACAAATACACCATGGAATACTATGCAGCCATAAAAAAGGATAAGTCCATGTCTTTTGCCTGTACATGGGTGAAGCTGGAAACCATCATTCTCAGCAAACTAACACAGGAACAGAAAACCCAACTCTGCCTGGTTTCACTCATAAGTGGGAGTTGAACAATTAGAATACATGGACACAGGGAGGAGAACATCACACATCAGCACCTGTCAATGTGTGGGGGGCTGGGGGAGAGACAGTATTAGGAGAAATACTAATGTAAATACTAATTGGAAATACCTAATGTACATGATGGGTTGATGGGTGTAACAAACCTGCATGTTCTGCACCTGTATCCCAGAATTTAAAGTATAATAAAAAAGAAAGAAAGAAAGAAACGGCTATTATCCAGGTAGGCCCAACCTAACCATATAGCTAACAGGAGAATTGAGAGAGCTCAAGTACATGAAGGATTCAGTGATCTGTTGATGGCTTGAGGATGGAGGAGTCCATACAACCAGAAAACAGGGACCTCAACAAGCTTATTTTTCTTGTTGCCAGAATTCAGTTCTAATAAGTTTGGAAAAAGCAGTTTTCCAAAGCCTCAAGATAAGAACTCAGTCTGGTCAAGATTTTCATTTCAATCTTCTGAAAACATGAAGAGAGAATCCAGCCATGTTATACCAGACTCTGCCTCAAAGAACTGGCATAAAAATGGATGCTGTTTTAAGAGTTTATGGTAGCTTGTCATATATCCATAGAAAAATTATAAGCCCTATAAAAATAAAAGCAGAGGATATCATTGCTATTTTTTAAAAAAATTTAGCTGGGCATACTGATGGGCACCTGTAATCCCAGCTACTTCGGAGGCTAGGGCAGGAGAATCGCTTGAATCTGGGAGGCACAAGTCTGAATAAGGATATGAGAGAGATCAAAGGATATGAAGTTGCGGTCACAATGGGAAGATCTCAGAAAGAGAGCAATCAGTTAGCTAACAAGGCTCAAGGTAGAGCCAAGAAGAACACATGAAGGTAGAGAATAAGAGAAGGAACTGGAAGGCCAGAATGATAGGTATGTGGGCTGCTCAAGCTGATTGCACAAAGTGATCTAAAAAGAAGGACTATTAGCCAAGTGTCAAGGTTCTTGATGAATACTGGCCAACCATCTGGTACAGGTTGGCCATGGATGCCAATAACAAAATAGAGCAAAGTGTAGTACAATGTCATAGGTCTCATAAAAGAACAGGTTCTCATGAGAGGACAGGGAACAGTCTCCAGGCAATAGTGACAGAGCCAAGTTACTAAGCCCAAAGTTGAACAGGGTATCGCAAAATAAACATTCCCTATTGGAAGGGCAAAAGGAAGAATTACGGCCCCTGAAGGCCAAAAAGAAAGAAAGAAAGAAAAAAAAGTGGGCAATTGGGAAGAAAATGGGGACACAAGAAAGGAGTTCTAAATGATGCAAAGAAAAGGCACCATAGGCATTATTAGACAAGGAAGGGAAGGAAGGAGTAAAACATGAAGGCTCACTTCATAGAGGGGCTTATACTTTGGGTCATGTCTGAATTAAGATAGGAATATCTAAAGCAGAGATGAAAATAACATAGCTTTATGTTTAAACAGAAATCTTTGTGAAGATGTTTTGGTCTAGATCAGACATTCCTAGAGTCATAAACAAAAAATGAAAACAAAATGCTGGTCAAAATCATCTGGGAAGACGTGTGTGCCTCTGCAGAGTATGTCCCTGAAATGGAGAAGGGTTACTAATTAAGCTCTGATTCCCTTTACCTTATAATAGAAAGAAGTTGTGACATGGAACTCTACAGACACATGAAATTAACGAAATAAACTTACTACCAAAAAGTTGCCTGACAGATTAATTATTTGTCATTAGGAGAATATGAGAATTAAACAACAATCCTCACAACAGAGTGGCTCTTTAATAAGGCAAATAAATTTAAATGGTAATAGTCATTCTAAATTTATTCACTTCATCAAGTGAAAGAAGTGAAGGAAAAGCAAAACTGACTCACCTAAAGCTGCTGTTCTGGATAGTGCTGGCTGGTGCCTCTTTTTTTTTTTTTTTTTTTTTTTTAACCTGTAGCCCTACTCTGTCTTCACTGGTATTTGCTTATGCTCAGCACTCAAGTGTTTATAATGATCTCTCATTTTACCAGAACCTAAGTCTTCTGATACTGCTCTCCACTTCACCATGTTACTTCTTTTTAATCAAAATTTAACTGAAGACAAATGCAAGCCAAATCACTAACAGTGTTAAGTATACCACCACCATTCACACAAATTTATATGCTATAGAAAAACTTTCTTCAATAATTGCTATTAAGCAATTGTATTTAGCATATTTAAATGTCGGTAAAAAAAAATTCAGTGATGAACCACGAACTATTTTAAGACTTTACATAGATGCTATTTATAGTGTGTCAGCTTATCTGCTCTGCATGTTTTTTTATCTGACACCTTCAAAGAATGCTAATAGAAAATAAACATGCTGGAATAGACACTCTCCTTTACACATTGACACTGTGCCTCAGAAGACCATGTGAACTCCTGTAACACACATTACTGACTACAAAAATAGGACTAAGCCATGCATTCTCAGTGGGGCCAGGATCACTTCTAAAAGGGCAAACTGGTTCTTGGTGGGGAAGGGGAGAGAAAAATACTTAGATATTAAGTGGAATGTAGCCCTCAAAAGGGCCACAGTACATAGGCAAATACACAGCATATCTATGGTGTTAAAATTTCATGAAGGGGGAATGTTTTTTAACAACAACAAAAAAAAGGTGTTAATCCCGATTAAATAAAAGGTGCTGGGATAACTGGCTAGCCTTATCTGGATCCTTACTTTTTACCACATAAAAAAATTAACTCAGGATGGAGTAAAGATTTATATGTAAGATCTCAAACTATAAACATCCCTGAAGAAAACCTAGAAAATACCCTTCTCGATATTGGCTTTGGCAAAGAATTTTTGGCTAAGTCCCCAAAAGCAATTGCAACAAAAACAAAAATTGACAAGTGGGACCTAATTAAAATAAAGAGCTTCTGCACAGCAAAGGAAATTATAAATAGTAAACAGACAACCAACAGAATGGGAGAACATATTCACAAACTGCATCTGACAAAGGTCTAATATCCAGAATCTATAAGGAACTTACACAAATCAACAAGCAAAAAACAATCCCATTAAAAAATGGACAAAGGACATGAACTGACACTTCTCAAAAGATGACATCCAAGCAGCCAACAAACGTGTAAAAATGCTCACATCACTAATCATCAGAGAGAGACTGATCAAAACCACAATGGAATACCATCTTACACCAGTCATACTGGCTATTATTAAAGAGACAAAAAATAACAGATGCTGGTGAGGCTGTGGAGAAAAGGGAACACTTATACACTGTTATTGAAAAGGTAGTTTAGTCACTGCAGAAAGCAGTTTGGAGGTTTCTCAAAGAACTTAAAACAGAGCTACCATTTAATCCAGCAATTCATTACTGGGTATATATCCAAAGGAGAATAAATTCTTCTACAAAACGACACATGCACTCATATGTTCATCATCATGCTATTTATAACAAAGACATGTAATAAACCCTGGGAGCCCATCAATGGTGGACTGAATAAAGCAAATGTGGTACAGATACACCATGGAATAATATGCAGCCATAAAAAAAAAAGAAATCATGCACAGAAGAAAACATGGAGGCAGCTAAAGGCCATAATCCTAAGTTAATTAATGCAGGAACAGAAAATGAAATACCACATGTTCTCACTTATAAGTGGGACCTAAACATTGAGCACACACTGACATAAACATGGGAAAAATAGACACTGTGGACTACTAGAGGGGAAAGGGGAAAAACATGGGTGGAAAACTACCTGTTGGGTACTATGCTCACTACCTGGACGATGGAATCCATATCCCAAACCTAAGCCTCACATGATATGCCCATGTAACAAATCTACACATGTATACCCTGTATCTAAAATAAAGGTTGAAATTTAAAAAAAAAGAAAGAAATCAGGGTGTTAATTTTAAAAAAGGCTGCCTGGGGGAATACAAGTGAAAAAAAAATTTTGAGAAATACTGGGCTAAACACTAGTTTGTATCTCAAAACATTAAAAATTGTCACCTATAAAAAATACTAAAATAACTTACTTGTTTTTCTATGTGATAAAATCTCTGCCTTATCAATCACTTTAAAATTTAATTTCATGAACCTGTAAATAAATATTAATTAATCTTTTCTCTTTCTCTACCCTTTTCCTCTACCTACTTCCATTTGACTGTCCATATATTTTCACCTCTAGTTAGCCATCAAAGGGTCTTACTATACAGTATACTTAGCAAACCTTAAGTTTTTTTAGTTCATGAATTCAATAATTATTTGTACAGTGCCTATGATGTGTCTTGCACTATGTTAGTTATTCTTTCCTAAGCCTTATCCATCATTGTTATTTCTCACTGAAAACACGGAAGGTGATAACAGACGTAAGAAACCATTAACATCCCATGCTCCTACATGAAATGGAGAAAAAGAGGAGCCAAGTTTCAAAAGCTATGTATATAGAATTAGGGATTCACCACAACAACCAAGCAGTGAAAAACATTCTGAGTTTGATGAGAGGAGGGAAAGAAAAAAGGAGGTAAGGAAGAATGGAGGCAGGGAAGGAGGGAAGTATGCTAAATTCGGTTGCAAGAGCAAAGGCAAAAATATTCCCAATATAACATCATGCCAATAACTGGCCACCATCAGAACCCAAAAGCACCACAGTCAATTGAAGCAATATTTTCTGTACATTGGTAAAATTTTCTGAGTTTTTAAAAACCTCTGAATAGATTTTACTTTAAAGAAATCTGCTAACTGACCAACTTTTAAATGTGTCTCCAGACAGCAAAGTATATGGTCATGCAATGCTCTATTACTTTACACAACATTTAATTTTTTTGGTCCTACAACAAAGAAATAGCATTCATCATTCCCTCTGTAAAACATACTGACCAGGAAGTCCTAACTAGAACAATCCAACAGGAAAATGAAAAAGAGGGCATACAAATTGAAAAGGAAGAAGTCAAATTAAGCTTGTCTGCAGATGACATCATCTTACGTTTAGAAAAAAACTATCAGAACTGGTAAATTCAATACAGTTGCAAGATACAAAATCAAAATACAAAAATCAGTAGCATTTCTACATGCCACCAGTGAATAATCTGAAAGAAAGTTTTTTTTAAAGTAATCTCAATTATAGTAACTACAAATAAAACATCTAGGAACTTAACCAAAGAAGTAAAAGATCTCTACAACAAAAATTATGAAACAGTGATGAAAGTGATGAAAGAAATTAATGAGGACATAAAAAAATGGAAACATATTCCATATTCATAGAAGAATCAATATTGTTAAAATGTCCACACTATCCAAAGTAATCTGCAGATTCAATGCAATCTCTTTCAAAATACCAATGACATTCTTCACAGGAATAGAAAAAAAATTCCTAAAATTCACATGGAACCACAAAGGATCCAGAATAGCCAAAGATATCCTAAGCAAAAAGATCACAACTGGAGCAATCATATTACCTGACTTTAAATCATACTACAATGCTATAGTAACCAAATCAGCATGATACTGGCATAAAAACACACAGACCAATGGAAGAGAATACAGAACCCAGAAACAAATCCTACAGTGAATTCATTTTCAACAAAGCTGCCAAGAACATACATTCGAGAAAGGACAGTCTCTTCAATATAAGGCACTGAGAAAATTAGATATCCATATGCAGAAGAATAAAACCAGACCTCTATCTCTCACCATATATAAAAATTAAATCAAAATTGATTAAAGACTTAAATCTAGGACCTTAAACTATGAAACTGCCAAAAGAAAACACTGGAAAAACTCTCCAGGATATTGAACTAGGCAAAGATATTTTGAGTAATACTCAATAAGCACAGGTAATGAAAGTAAAAACAGACAAGGAGGATTGCAGCAAGTTATAAAAAGCTTCTGCACAGTAAGGAAAACAATCAACAAAGTTAAGAGACAACCCATAGAATGAGAAAAAATATTTGCAAACTACCCATCTGGTGAGGGATTAATAACCAGAATGTGTAAGGAGCTCAAACAACTATATAAGAAAAAAATCTAAAAATCCATTTAAAAATGAGCAAAAGACCTAAAGAGACATTCCTCAAAAGAAGACATACAAATGGCAAACAGGTATATAAAAAGGTGCTCAACATCACGGATCACCAGAGAAATGCAAATCAAAACTACCATGCAATATCATCTCACCCAGTTAAAATGGCTTTTATCCAAAATATAAGCAATAATAAATGCTGGTGAGGATGTGGAGAAAAGGGAACCATCATATAGTGTTGGTAGGAATGTTAGTATAACCACTATGGAGAACAGTTTGGAGGTTTCTCAAAAAAGCTAAAACTAGAATTACCATATGATCCAGCAATCCCACTGCTAAGCATATACCCAAAAGAAAGGAAATCACTGGGAAGCAACCTAAGTGCCCATCAACAGATAAAGAAAATGTGGTACTTATACACAATGGCGTACTATCCAGTCATAAAAAAGAATGAGATCCTGTCATTTGCAATAACATGGAAGTCACGTTATTGCAGAAACAGAAAGACAAACTTTGCATCTTTTCACTTATTTGTGAGAGCTAAAATTTAAAATAATTGAACTCATAGAGATAGAGTAGAATGATGGTTACCAGAGGCTGGGAAGGGTACAGGCAGGTGGAAAGAGGATGGTTAATGGCCACAAAAATATGGTTAAGTAGAATGAATAAGATCTAGTGTTTGATAACACAGCAGGGTGACTACAGTTAACAAGAATTTATTGTACATTAACAAATAACTAAAAGTATAATTGATTATGTGTAACACAAAGAAAGGGTAAATTCTTGATGAGACAGATGCCCCATTTACCTTGATGTGATTATTACACATTGTATGCCTGTATTAAAATATCTCATGTACCCTGTAAATACACACACACACACACAACTATACTGGCCAGCAAAAGACTGGTAAATGAATGCATATTATTGGTCCCTTTCTCATATTGCTGTAAAGAAATACTTGAGACTGGGTAATTTATAAAGAAAAGAGTTTTAATTGGCTCATAGTTCTGTAGGCTGTACAGGAAGCATGATACTGGCATCTGCTCGGCTTCTGGGAAAACCTCAGGGAAACTCACATTCGTGGAGGAAGGCAAAGGAGAAAGAGGCACCTCATGGCAGGAGCAAGAGGAAGAAAGAAAGGGAGGAGGTACTACAGTTTTCAAAAACCAGGTCTCCTGAGAACTCCACCCACCAAATCCTACTTCCAACACTGGGGATTACAATTCAACATGAGATTTGGGCAGGGACACAGATCCAAACCATATCAGTATTTACATGTTTTAAGCTAAAAACAAAATGTTACAATATATAACTTTTAAATTCGTCACTTCAGTTGACTTTTCCATTAATATGCAAGCCTCAATTATATCAGATAAGAGGGTTTTAATTTTTCTTTTGATATGTTTACTCTACATTAAAAAAAACTGTGAGCATAAGGTGCTGTTATCAGTAATTCCCATTTCTAGTAAGATACCTTTTGAAACAGTTTGGATCTGTGTTCCCATAAAATCTCATGTTGAATGTTCATCCCTAGTATTAGAGGTGGAGCCTGATGGGAGGTGATTTTCTCATGGGAGTGAGTTTCTCATGAATGGCTTAGCATGATCCCCTCGATGCTGTGCTTGCATCAGAGAGCTTTCTCGAGATCTGATTATTTAAAAGTG
Source organism: Cebus imitator (assembly GCF_001604975.1). NCBI lineage: Eukaryota > Metazoa > Chordata > Mammalia > Primates > Cebidae > Cebus > Cebus imitator. The sequence continues at coordinate 10,460,757 of NW_016107391.1, read as the reverse complement.
TGCGGTATCTCCCCTTGCCTTTTTTTGTTCCTGCTCTAGCCATGTGAAGTGCCTGCTCCTTATGCATCTTCTGCCATGACTGCAAGTTTCCTTAGGCCTCCCCAGAAGCCAAGCAGACGCCAGCATTATGCTTCTTGCACAGCCTACAGAAGCATGAGCCAATTACATCTTTTTTCTTTATAAATCATCAAGTCTCAGATATTTCTTTACAGCAATACAAGAATGGCCTAATACACTGATTTCATTTTTTTTTTTTTTTTTGAGATTTTTTTTTTTTTTTTTTTTTTGAGACAGAGTCACCCAGGCTGGAGTACAGTTGTGTGTTCATGGCTCACTGCAACCTCGACCTCCTGGGCTCAAGTGATGATCCTCCCACCTCAGCCTCCCAGTAGCTGCGACCACAGATATCCACTACCACACCTGGCTAATTTTTGTGTCTAGTACAGATGGGGTTTTACCATGTTGCCCAGACTTGTCTCAAACTCGTGAGCTCAAGCAATCTGTCCACCTCAGCCTCTGCTGGGATTACAGGTGTCAGCCTCTGCACCTGGTCATATCTATTGAATGTCTAAAAAAAAATTAAGTACACAGTAACTAACAAAATATGACTGAAAAATACTATGAATTTAGTATAGCATTAATAAAAAGAACATCTATACACATTTGAAAACCAGAACTACATGTGCATCAATTATTTACTGTTTATAGATAGTGCTCAATATTTTTGTAGAGTCAAGGACTAGATCCAATAACTATCCCAACTCAGGCATCAAAATTTTGCCATTTTGAGGTATAAAAATGGCTGTTATACTGCTCTATGACACTATACTTGGTGAAATTAAAACTTTTTTTTAAGGTAAATAGAAGGATGCTTCCTTTAAGATGCATCATACGGCTGGGTATGGTGGCTCACATAATTCCAGCAATTTCAGAGGTTGAAATAGGAGGACTGCTTAAGGCCAGAGTTCAAGACCAGCCTGGGCAACATAGTGAGCCCCTGCCTCTACAAAAAACAAAAAAATTAGCCAAGCATGCTAGTGTACGCCTGTAGTCCCAGCTACTTGGGAGGCTGAGGTAAGAAGATCACTTGAGCCCAGGAGGTCCAGATTGCAGTGAGCTGTGATAACGCCACTACACTCCTGCCCAGATGACAGAGGGAGATTCTGTCTGGGAAAAAAAAAAACTGTATCATAAACTTTTCTTCCAGCGAACGGAAGTGTTTGAGGGAGAAACACGTTCGTAAGACACGTTTCCTTCCCATTGATTCAGATTACGTGGGTTTATAGATTCAGCTATATGGCGAATGAAAGCATGCTTTCTTTCAAAAACTGTTTTCTTAGAGTGAATGGAAGTGTCTGACGGAGAAACACCTCTTTAGGCAAAACTTTAGGATATGTTAGAACATGTTTCTTTCTCCATTAGTACCTATTAGGACGAGTTGAGAAATCCAGCAATAAAGGGCAAATGTAAGCATGCGTTCCTTAAAAAGAAATCAAAACTATTTTTAATCCATATTTTTAAGACTGTTAAACCCTCTTAATTTGCATATAAATATCCTTTATTCTATTCTGATGTCTTCACTCTATCTGATACTGACTTCTGTTCCAATGGTTTATCTTTATAGTACATAACTCTACAGTACATAACATCTGACACTTTCTTCACCTTTTCCTTTTCCTCTGTATTTCAGCAGAATTTCATATTTGACCTTCATGACATTTACTAAATATCCCCATTTATCAACTCTACTTTTTAACGACCTTATAAAACTTAATTTTGCCACAGAAGTTTTCATTTCTGTGCAATCTTTATGTTCTCCATCTCCCTTTTCATTGTAATCTTACATCTTATTTGCCAAGCATCTCCTTATGCTCTGCTCCTGTTTCAGAAAACACTCTTTCTTGTATCCTACTGAGGATACCAAATTACCTAATTACAAATTTTGATTCCAACTAGGAAGTTTCAGAAATTTAATCTTTTTCTGATGCATATTAATATTCTCTTTCTCTACTCTGTAGTGTTAGTGCTTTTTCTTTTGAGACAGGGTCTCACTCTGTCATTCAGGCTGGGATAGTGTAACTTTGAACTCCTGGGCACAAGTGATCCTTATGCCTCCAGCCTCCAAGGAGCGAGGACTACAGACAGGGTCTTGCTATGTGGCCCAGGCTGGTCTCGAACTCTTGGTCTCAATCAATCCTCCTGCCTTGGCTTCCCAAAGTGCTGAGATTACAGGCATCAGCTACTGCAGTTGGCCTATAGTTTTTTTTGTTTTTGTTTTTGTTTTGAGACGAAGCCTTGCTCTGTCACCCAGGCTAGAGTGCAGTGGTGCAATCTTGGCTCACTGCAACCTCCGCCTCCCAGGTTCAAGTGATTCTCCTGCCTCAGCCTCCTGAGTACCTGGGACTACAGGCGCTCGCCACTGTGCCGAGCTAATTTTTGTATTTTTAGTAGATACGGGGTTTCACCACGTTGGCCAGGCTGGTCTCCGAACTCCTGACCTCATGATCACCACCTTGGCCTCCCAAAGTGCTGGGATTACAGGCATGAGCCACTGTGTCAGGCTAGCCTGTAGTTTTTAAAGCCCTGCCCCTACTTATCTTTAACAAGAGACTTCTCCAATCCAAAATGTTTCAAGTGCCCTTGGTCCCAATCTACAATTCAGTTAAATGCTGGTTAAATCTCTAGGTTATTTAGCCAGGAAGCAGTCAAGCCCAAATGTCATAGTCCAGAAGGCTTCTGTATTGGTCAGGGTTCTCCAGAGAGGTGGAAACAATAGAAGATATACATATAGATAAAGATATAGATATAGATATATGAGAGGGGATTTATTAGGAGAGTTGGCTTATGAGATTATAGAGGCTGAGAAGTCCCATGATAGGTCATCTGCAAGCTGGAGACCCAGGATGCAAGCAGCATGGCTCAGTCCAAATCTAAACACCTCAGAACCAAGGAAACCAATGGCGTAATTCTCAGTCTGAGGCCCAAAGCCTAAGAACCCAGCAAGCCACTGTTATGGATCTTTGAGTCCAAAGGCCAGAGAGCCTGGAGTTCTGATGTCCAAAGGCAGGAGAATGTTCCAGCTCCAGAAGAAAGAAGAAATCCCATTTCTTCTGCCTTTTTTTTTTATTCTATCTAGGCCCCCAGCCAACTGGATGGTGCCTGCTTATGCTGAGGGCTGATCTGCACTCAGTCCACAGACTCACACACCAAATCTCCTCAGGAAACACTCTTCACAGACACACTGGGAAACAATGTTCTTCCAGTTTCTAGGTATTCTATAATCCAGTCAGGCTGACACCTAACATTAACCACCATGGCTTATATCACTGCAACTCTCCTGCACTGCAATTGAAAGTATCTCCTACTGTCAGGCTTAAAAGAAATTTTCTTAAGTAGGCAGGACCATCAGTGACAAGACATCATTAGTGTACCAGTTTCTATATAATTCAAATTATTTTGTAAGCAGTGGAAATTCCTTCCAGACTGACAACTGGTTAATCAAAAATTAACCTAAATAACATAGGGAGAAGCTGTGAGAGATAATGAATATAATAAAACTTCAATTACTTTGCTAAACAAGTGAGTAAATAAATACCTATTTCAAGAAGTACCATTTTAATGCTGGAAGCCTGTATGTATAGTAATCATTTCTCTATCTAAGGAATTATAATTCTCTAATCTGACAGAAAAATAATTCAAGGACTGATTTGCTAATCTCAGTTCCAAACAATTTAGTTATCAATTTAGGACTTATTTGTATCACAAAAATCTTGACTAATATTTATATTGATAGGCTGTTTCTATCATTATTTTTCTCTAACTACATCTAAATATACTAAATATTATAAGAACACTAATCTTTAGACTTATTTTGTCATAATAAATTCAACTATACTCAGGGTATTAATGAAATTCTAGTGACTGTAATTTTCATTTCAATGACAGGTATAGTCAGCTGCTTGGCCATAGGGTTACTATCATCATTTAATCAAATTAGATGTGAAAAAAATACCGTAACAAAAAGATAAACTATTATCAGCATTAAAGTTCCAAAATTCACTTACATTTATCATATAATTTAACATGTATGAGATTTTATGCACAAAGAATTCACTAACACGAATTCCTGGTAAAAATGGAACCTCAGCAACAGACTTCTATACTATGAGGGGCTATCATGTATAAATATGCTATATTTACTTAGTATTTTTCAGCAATACATAATCTAACTGAAGTGTACCTGGCCTATGTGGTTTAACTTTCTGACATTAACTCTATATACCTGTGAACCTAAAAACTATAGCAAAACACTGGAAGAGTGCTAAATGAGCTAAAACAATTTAGAGAGCCAGTATCCAAGTTGTTCCACTGAGCCATACATAGTGGGGGAAAAAAAAAAAAAAGAACTTGTATAATGGGACTTATTTAAAATAAAAACAGGCAGGGCACAGTGGTTCATGCCTGTCATCCTAGTACTTTGGGAGGCTGAGGCGGGTGAACCACCTGAGGGCAGGAGTTTAAGACCAGCCTGGCCAGCATGGTGAAACCCCGTCTCTACTAAAAATACAAAAATTAGCCGGGTGTGGCGGCAGGCACCTGTAATCCCAGCTACTTGGGGGCCTCAGGCAGGAGAACTGCTTGAACCCAGGTGGCAGAGGTTGCAGTGAGCCGAGATCATGCCACTGCACTCCAGGCTGGGTGATACAGTGACACTCTGTCTTAAAAAATAATTAAAAAAATAAATAAAAACAGTGTACCTAAATTAGTATAAGGCCATTATTAATTCAAATTATTTAATTCAAATGACTAAGTGGGGACACACATTTAAGGTTTTCTTTTTTTTTTTTTTTGGGACGGAGTTTCGCTCTTGTTGCCCAGGCTGGAGCGCAATGGCGCGATCTCGGCTCACCGCAACCTCCGCCTCCTGGGTTCAGGCAATTCTCCTGCCTCAGCTTCCTGAGTAACTGGGATTACAGGCACGCGCCACCATGCCCAGCTAATGTTTTGTATTTTTAGTAGAGACGGGGTTTCACTGTGTTGACCAGGATGGTCTCGATCTCTTGACCTCGTGATCCACCTGCCTCGGCCTCCCAAAGTGCTGGGATTACAGGCTTGAGCCACCGTGCCCGGCAACATTTAAGGTTTTCACAAAGCATCAAAAATAATTCTAAATAAAATCAGGTACATCTCAGTTAAATTATAGTATTAACTATAAAAATAACTGGATTATGATCAACACATTAATACAATGTCAAGCTTTTAATTTAAATTTTACATATATATATATATATATATATATGATATAAACACAAAAGCACACTGCTTTCCAAATACCTGCAGTGAAGGTTCCCATGTAAACATATCAAGAAAGAGCAACAAATGGCAGAAAGAGAATCATAAAATATACATAAACCAAGGACTAATAATATACTGTATTTATGAATTACATATTTTTAAACAACGATTAACACTTGCTTAAAATATTCTCAAGAAGTCCTTCTAATAATTGAAGTTATTATCATAATTTAACTTTTAATAAATCTATCTAAAATCTTGGCATTTAAAATTTTCAGATATTTTAAAGCAAATATATCACCAAATTTATAACTAGATTTGGATTATTTTGATGCTAACACACTTGAATATCACATTAGGTTAAGCTCTACATTAGTGGCATCCTATTTCTCTTAAGCAGTTCCACTTTTCAAAATCCCTAAAAACTCCAGTCATGCACAACTGTCAACCCAGGTTAATAATAGCAATGAACCATATTCATCTGAAACCACAAGACTGTCAGGTGACATACCAAGAAGTCTGAATTTAACTCAAATAAAAGGCTCTCCATGCTGCAATGCAAAAAGGCTTAATCCTAGCAATGGAACCATGAGGGACTGGGAGCCTTTAAGAAATCTGTTGCCCATGACAAAATCTATTTTTGCAAAAGGCTCCATCTTTCCAGTCCTACTGTTTCACAAGTAATATCCTGCTTTTTTGTTTCACTGAAGAGTCTGGGATTTTTACAGAAGCAATTATGACTGCTTTTCAATTCCTTTATCTCTTCTACTATAAGTACATGACTAAGAAAAAAAATCAATCTAAGTGTTCTGTAAACTAAGTGCTGTCCTGGCACCTGGTGCGGACCAGAAATGCCAATGTATGTATTTTTTAAGGGTGCTTTAACTAAACAAGGTCTGGTCCAGAGTAAGAGGGCTCAGGCAACTATGGCTTAGAACCCAGGTCTTCAATAATCCATATGTATAAGAAATTGAGGTTCATCTGGTAAACAAGAAAACATAATAGTTCCTTTCTCAACTTCTGTATTTCCAAACTCTGCTATTTCAGACAAGTCCACATACACCTTCTTGGAAGCCACAGCAAGCTTGTATTCTACCCAGAGGACAAGGAAGTTGAAAAGCAGGCCCTAATGAACACAGGGCCCAGATTGCTCAGTATGTAAACTGGCTCACTAATCTGAACTCTTGCGTTGAGTTCAAGTGGACAAGTCTAGCCTTTTACTGCCTTTTAATTTATAAACCACAATAAGACTACCATATTGTAATACATTATGTAGCTGGTTCATGAAATACAGATATTTTAGAGTGCTTTACAAGCACTGTTTTTCAGTGGGTTTATATTTTAATATGTATCAGCACATCATTTTAGAAAAACCAAGGGGTGCATCTGTGTATGTATGCCAAAAGGACTAATTCAGTTAACAGAAATGCCTTAATGAGCTATTAGTCTGTTAGTTTATGAGGTAACAGACAATATGCCCAGACCAAGAATCAGGAAAACCTGTAGTTGAATTAATTAGAAGTTTATTTCTCTAATGTCAACCTACTAAGTCTCTATTCACCCAGACGCTCAGATCAAAAATCTGTAAGTCCTCTAAATTCACCTATAACAGCACCCAATCATACTAGCTCTGCTTTTACCGTAAAGAAAAATGTGTTCCTCTCCGTAAGCAATCCCTTCCGGTCTCCTGTTGAATCTTACCTATTTCTTACACCTCTGATTTGTTTCATTCATCTATTTATCTTTAAAAAGTTTCATGTTATGTTACTGTCGCATTTACTTTCTCTTTTAAACCAAACATAAAAAAACAGTCCTAGGCACAGCCTTTTATGTTCCATTTCACCTACGCACATTTAACACTAAATTCACCTAAGCATATTTAACTCCTTGCACTCTACTCCCTAATACTGTCATCTCATATCATTTCTAAGAAATTACAATTTCCTGGCTGTCCTTCTGAATTCAGATATAAATAGATATATAGGTTTGGAGCCCAAGGAGACATGTTTCTCAAAACCTTCACACATACAAAGGAATATTACCTTGCAACAAAAATACACTACTGATACATGGAGGAATAACATGTACAGAGGAATCTCAAAGGCATTTATATTAAGAGAAAGAACCTGACAAAAAGGCTACACAATGTATGATATCATTTATAAGACATTCTGGAAAAGGCAAAACTATAGGGATAAAAATCACATCAGTTCTTGCGAGGGGCTTGATGTGGGGGAGAAGAGAATCACAAAAGGTACAAGGGAACTTTCTGGGGTGATATTCTATAACTCCTGTCATGTTGGCTATATGACTATATTGTCAGATTCATCAAACTATAAACCTGAAAAAGAGCAAATTTTACTGCATGTAAACTATATCAGAATAAAACAAATTCAAACCAAAAAAAAAACTTATCAGATGACTGTAATGATCTAAATGTGACTGATCTAAAGGGTAAAATTTCAAAATCTCTCACCCCAGTTGCCTGCTAAGAAAACTCTTACCTGAATCTTAGCCTACCTCAAACTTACTAAGTGCAACTAAATATCTCTATCTTTTCCACCATGCCTACTCTTCCCTCCTCCAATTCTCACCTTGTTTAATAGCTCTAGGTTTTGGCACTACTATGGCCCATGCTCCAGCCTCCCAGTAGGGTAGATTCAGGCCACAACTTCCTTCTCCTTCACATCCCATATCCAGTGAAGCACAGAATCCTCTTCTCCTAGATACAGATCTTCATTTCCCATTTCTCTGCTACCATCATGACCCTGCCCTCTCTAACCTGTAATAGCTGCAACAGTGTTTCACAGGCCTCTGCTTCCAATCTCTTCTTACTCTGTCCCATTTGTCTGTCATGACGCCAACTGAGATAACTTTCTAAAACACAAAGCTGATTGTATCATATCATTGTAAGTTACCAGTTGCCTAGTATACACAAAACTCTCCCCAGCATTATCTCAACCTCTCATCTCTTGCCATTCCCTTAAATGTATATCTTGACTCTCAATAATCATTAAACCTGTCACACCCCTTCCTGATGCTATGCCTATGAGCATGCCTCAATTCTGAATATCTTTCTTACTTCATCCAACCTGAAAATTACAATGTATACTAAATTTAGAATACAGCTCAATGCTACCTCTTCTAACAGAAGTAATCTCCCATATATACCTCCAAATCATTTATCTAGCTCTATTAATAACCATCTGTTTAATGTTTACTGGACACTGTGAGATTATAAAAACATAAAGGTAAATGAGACAGAATACCTGCTCAGATTTCAAATATTATATAACTACCTACTGTAGAATCAGTCTCACAGCCTAAACAAAAGCTCCTACAGCAGGGATTCTTAAAGCGCAATCTGCTGACCCACAAGGATCTGTGGTTCAGTGAGCCAATGAACTTGGATGGGAAATGAACTGTAGTTAGAAATTTCCACCAGTCTCTAACTACCATTTAGTATTTCCTTCTATTAAAATGCAGGCAACAAACTTCAGTGGTATTGAAGTTCCTATAACTTTGATCACCAATAGGAATCATATAGATAGTTTCATCACACTACAGCTGATATAGATACCTAGATAAATGTTTCATGCTTATCATTATTCAAAATTACAATACTTACTAGATCCACTTCTAGGTCTTGTTATTTCATGAGTTAATAATGTGGTATGTGCTACAACATTAGAAATTTAATCTTCTGACAACTATTTCAATATGATTCCTTTATAATCCTGTGTATTTCATTTTAAGTGTTTCTTTTTTCTTTTTTTTGGGATGAAGTTTCGCTCTTGTTGCGCAGGCTGGAGTGCAATGGCATGATCTCAGCTCCCCACAACCTCTGCCTCCCAGGTTCAAGTGATTCTCCTGCCTCAGCCTCCAAAGTAGTTGGGATTATAGGCATGCGCCACTGCACCAGGCTAATTTTGTATTTTTAGTAGAAATGGGGTTTCTCCATGTTGGTTAGGCTGGTCTCGAACTCCTGACCTCAGGTGATCCGCTTGCCTCGGCCTACCAAAGTGCTGAGATTACAGGTGTGAACCACCGCACCCAGCCATTCTAAGTGTTTCTAAACATTTTTCTAAGAAGAGGTTTGTGTATAGGTTTTACCAACCTGTCAAAGGGTAAGAAAAAATAATTAAGAATCATTAATCATTCTTAATCTCATTCTCTACAGGATCTCATTCTTCTATGAAGGCCCAGTACAGTGGCTGGCATTAAAAAGAGGGAGCAGGGGGAAGCTGTGCCCAACATGTGCTTACCAAACGAATGAAACAATATATGTTTGAAGTCATTTGTTTAACTCCTTCGCATTTTGACACAGTCTCATTCTGTCAACAAGCTGGAGTGCAGTGACGTGATCATAGCTCACTAGAACCTTGAACTCCTGGGCTCAAGTGATTCTCCGGACTTAGCCTCTGAAGTAGCTGGCACTACAGATGAGTGCCACCATGTCCAGTTAATTTTTTTACATTTCATATAGATAAGGGTCTCACTTTGTTGCCTAGGCTGGTCTTAAACTCTTGGCCTCAATCCATCCTACTACCTCGGCCTCCCAAATTGCTAAGATTACATGTGTGAGCCATTGCGCCTGGCCTCCTTTGCATTTTTAAAACAAAGCCAAAATAGTCTTTATCTTCCAAATAGTGTAAAGGCAGTAGGTCAGATATAACATCTTATATTACCTCTAAGAAATAACATTGAACAAGTCTTAAATTTTTAAGAGCTCTTTCAGATTAACTTTTGAAAGTCACACACCTATCTTTCATTTCACTCTCTTCCATTTATTCTGCAAGATTTTGAAAAATGCATTCACAAAGGTTCTCTGCTATTATAAAAGAGTAATCAGGCTAACTAATAAAGGTCACTTCTAGTATAAAATGAAGTCATCCCAATGCTTTGGTCTGCGTGTTCAAGGAGGAAAGCAAGGTTAGACAGCTGCTAAAAGCCAAGAAAAGAAGAAACACACAACTAAAATTCTCCACTAGTATGATTTTTAAACACTTGCAAATTCTGAGAACCCTAGAATATTTAGTACATATCTGAAATATTTTAACAAACACAGTCTTGGAATTTGAAATTTCTCCCAACAGAAGCACTTTTCTTGAGGGGAAGAAGTCTGGGAAGCTTCTAAAGTCAGACATATGATACCCATAAATGCTTCCTCATGCTCTCTCTCTTAGTAACTGCTATGATATCTTCTATTAATTTATAACTTACTAGTAATGTTACAAAGATTTTATAAATATCATCTAGACAAATCAGTACATTTAGATTTAGATATGCTACATGTTGTTTCTGTATTAAGGTATATAAAAATGGATTTGATCCAAGCAAGTTGACACTTTCTCAGAAGTTGCCAGTTTCACAGAGGCATATGCCTAAATAAAAATACTTATGATCAAAGAAGGATTCCAATGCATAGTTAAACTACATGGAACATTACTATTTGTTTAGTATCTAGTTTCCAGTTCCAAACTACTATAAATAAGATATGAGACAGCAAACAAACCTACGTAATACCAACTGGTACTAGAAGACAACAGGGCTTTTTTTGCCCCCTGGCAAACAGTTATTTATTGTGTATGCTATGTTTTCAGAAAGTTGAATATTTTTTCCTCTGAGCTTTTTAAATTAACACGTAAACAATTACCAGTATATATTTACTGAAGAAAATGTAAAATCCCAAAGCATCTTTTATATTCAAATAGTAAGGATAATAAAATAGTTCATTTAAAAATAAAATATGTATCAATTATCTAATATTTCAATATTGAATTTATAAATATATATTATATATTTTTTGAGATGGAGTTTTGCTCTTTCATCTAGGCTGGAGTGAAGTGGCATGATCTTGGCTCACTGCAACCTCTGCCCCCTGGATTCAGGCAATTTTCCTGCTTCAGCCTCCTGAGTAGCTAGGATTATAGGTGCCCGCCACCATGTCTGGTTAATTTATATATATATATATATTTTTTTTTTTTTAATTTTATTTATTTATTTTTTTTGAGACGGAGTTTCACTCATGTTACCTAGGCTGGAGTGCAATGGCGTGATCTCGGCTCACCACAACCTCCGCCTCCTGGATTCAGGCAATTCTCCTGCCTCAGCCTCCTGAGTAGCTGGGATTACAGGCACGCACCACCATGCCCAGCTAATTTTTATATTTTTAGTAGAAACGGTGTTTCGCCATGTTGGCCAGGTTGGTCTCAAACTTCTGACCTCAGGATCCGCCCGCTTCAGCCTCCCAAAGTGTTGGGATTACAGGCAGAAGCCACCCTACCCGGCCCTGTAGAGCTGTTTTAAGGATTAAATGAATATATATCTAAAGTCCTTAAAATTCTGCCTGACACATAAGCAATAAATAAATATTTCGCTATAAGTTACATTCTCTTACCTTTTAAATCTCTGTTTATAGATATGCCACATTTTTTATCTAGTATACCACTGCACACATTCCTTCTGGCACTTAAATGATTTCAGCACAATGCAAAATAATTTATGCTATGTTCACATCTTAACTCATCTATTAGGCTGTGAGTTTCTTGGCAGCATCTTTGTATTCAGAAAGTTTGACAGAATGCTTTTAAAATGGTAAATTTGTAGAACTGCATGGCTTACTGCAACCACAGCAAAACTGATGTCACTGGTGTACTTCTGCATATTTTACATGGTAAGATCTGGTTTTATCTATATTCTCTACATGCATAATTATACTGGGGTTAAACATATAATTCTGACACGTGCAATGTATATTACACAACATATTTAGAAATGCAAAGTATATAACTTTGGAACCGTCATTTAACATATATTCCAAACGTAGAAATGCTGAAGAGAAACTATCAAAGTATTCAGCATCTGTCCACCAAAAAACATATATAAAAATATTTATAGCAGCACTATTCTTAATAGTCAAAAATTAGAACCAATCCTTTGACTGATAACAATTCTCCATCAATAGACTGGATAAATTGTATTTTCATACAACAAGATACTAAACAGCAGCAACTGTTACATGTGACAATATGAATAAATCTGAAATATCCTGAAAACAAGCCAAACACAGGGGTATGTGATTACAATATGATTCCACTGGGCTTGCTTCCACAGCACATATACTAAAATTGGAACATGATACCACTTACATAGAGTTAAACAGACAAAACTAATTTATACTGTTAGAAAACAGGATAGCAGTTACCCAGGGAAAAGATGAGGGAGAGTGACTAGAAAGGCAAATTAAGTAGGTTCCAGGACACTGGTAACACTTTGCTTCTTCATCCGGGTGCTGATTACATATGTGTGTTCATTTTGAGAAAATGTACTGAGGTGTATGTTTATGATCCATACACTTTTCTGAATACATGTTATGCTTCAATAAATTGTACTTTAGGCTGGGTGCATGGCTCATGTCTATAATTCCAGCACTCTGGGAGGATGAGGTGGGAGACTCAAGACCAGCCTAAGCAACAGAGTGAGACTGTCTCTACCAAAACATTGTCGAAGACATACTAGCAGGGCATGGTGGTGCACCATTATTATTTTGAAGCTACTATATGTACATGTTATAAAATAAACTAAATAAAGATTGTTAGAAAACAGAATTTTCAACATGAGAGAAATATAAAATTTTAAAACTTAAAATTTAATTTGAATTGGAACTTTCAGAGCTAACTTATTTTTTTTGAACAAGAGAAATTCTGTATCTCTGTTTTATCCTCTGAAAAGACTTAGAAATAATGATGACCAGTGGCAGCGAAGACCTCTAGAATACAGTGTGATCACTAAATGCTGTTCCTACCAAAATGAACTGGGATTGTTGGGTAAAATGGTCCTGTCACAAAAATATGCTTGAAATAGCATAGTTTTGTGCCCCCGCAAAAAACTACTAAGCTAATGTGAGAAGAAAATGGGTGCCAATCTAAAAAGTTCCCATTGGCCAAAGATGATTTAAAAAAAAAATTATGACTGCAATAGACTGAATCAAATGCTGAAAAAAAAAAAAGAAAATACCAACTAAAGAAAGTTCAGTGGTCACCTTTGAAAGTTGCTAAACACTGAAACATTATTTTGAAAATTGATAAATAAAACACGTAAACTTTCTTTACTGAAAAAACTTATTTCAGAAGAAATGCAAACTAGCAAATCATTATTTTGCAACCACTAATGATATATTGTGGCTCTCAAACTGTGATCCCTATACCAACAATATCAGCACTAATTAGAACCTTGTTAGACATACAAATTCCTGGGGGTGGGGCCCAACATTCTAAGTTTTTACTAGCTCTCCAGGTGATTCTGATGAACGCTAATGCTTGAGCATCACTGAAATAATTATTATTGTAATCATCATCAATGGATGCTAAAACCATCAGCTGAATGCACAACCCTATGATGGACGGATCAGGTTGACAACCCCTGAACCTACCGATCCATCTTAACACCACTAGAAACGGGAAAACCAGAGGTTTCTGTGCTTTCTAGTGCTTTCTGGTTTTTTTTTTTTTTTTTGGCTCATGCTTGTAATCCCAACATTTTGGGAAGCCCAGGTTGCAGGATTGCTTGAGCCTGAGAATTCAAAATTAGCCTGGGCAACAAAGCAGGACCCTCCTCTCAAAAACAAAAGCAAAAAAACACAGTACCACCTATGACATTGTCTTGGGAAACAAACAAATAAAACCTGACTCTGAATCTTCAAGCCTCTAGATCCAACTCTCAATTTAACAAAAATAATGTAGAGAGAGGAACAAGGTAAGGTAAAGTATACTGTAAGGAAGATATCAGACCCAAATGCAAAATATGGAACATTTTACAGACAATGAGTATGTGAACCTTGGGACCCTACTTCAAACATCCATCTCTAAAAAGTCATTTCTGAGACAATCAAGGAAAACTGAACATGGATTGAGTATTAAGTATCAAAGAATCATTGTTCATTTTTAGCTATATTGTTTCAAGATTCACACTCAAGTATATATACACGAAATGCCAGGATGTCTACAATTTGCTTTAAAATATGGCACCAACCAAAAATAACAGTAATAGTATTAATATTTAAAATAAGATGAGGGAAAAATGAAACAAAAAACCAGAAACGTTGATAAATGTAAAATCTGGGTAATGGTAGATGTTAGACCATGCTCTTTACATTTTTGCTATAAATTTTTCATAATAAAAGTTTTAAGGCTGGGCACAGTGGCTCACATCTGTAATCCCAGAACTTTGGGAGGCCAAGGTGGGTAGATCCCTTGAGCCCAGCAGTTTGAGATCAGCCTGGGCAACATGGTGAAACCCTGTCTCTACCAAAAAAAAAAAAAAAAGGCTTTAAAATGTTTCAGGAAATCCATATAAGCAAGGAACACTGATACAGTCAAATCCCACTAAAATGACAGTAAATGAAATATATGTATGTATTTTTAAGACAAAAAGAATGACAGGAGACTATCAAATGTAGAGACTTCAATAAATATTTGAAAGATATTCTAGGAAATGAATTTTCAAAAACACAAGTAACTACGTTCTAAATGTCTATATATGGGAGTATCAATGAGCAACCAAGGAGTCATCTCATAACCTAGAGAAGCAAAGGCCTTGGAAGCATAAGGCGCTTTCAAGGATGGAGGAAAAAGGCACAGAACAAAAGTCTATGTAGGCATCTCATTTGATTTCATTTTATTTTAATTATTAATTTATTTAGAGACAGAGTCTCGCTCTGTCAACCAGGCTGGAGTGCAATGGCACAATCTCGGCTCACCACAACCTCTGCCTCCTGGGTTCAAGCGATTCTCCTGCCTCAGCCTCCTGAGTAGCTGCGATTACAGGCGCCTATCACCACACCCGCACAGGCTGGTCTCAAACTCCCGATCTCAGGTGATCTACCTAAATTGGCCTCACGAAGTGCTGGGATTACAGACGAGAGCCAACATGCCTGGCCGATGCATCTGCTTTTATTAAACTTCGCTTTACTGCACTTTGCAGATAACCACTTTTTTTTTTTTTCAGATTGAAGGTTTTTGGCAACTCTGTGTTGGTTCCATTTTCCAACAGAATATGCCACTTTTTGTCTCTGTGTCACATTTTGGTAACTCTCAAAACATTTCAAACTTTTTCATTATTATTTTACCTGTTACGGTGATCTGTGATCAGCGATCTTTTATGTTACCATTGTAATTGTTTTTGGGGCACCACAAGCTTCTATAAGACAGCAACCTTAACTGCTAAGTGTTGTGTGTGTTCTGACTGCTCCACCAACCGTTCTCTCCCCCTTTCCCGGAGCTTCCCTAATCCCTGAGACACAACCATATGGAAATTATGCCAATTAATAACCCCACAGTGGCCTCTAAGTGTTCCAGGGAAAGGAACTGTTGCACATCTCTCACTGTAAATCAAAAGCTAAAAATGATTAAGCTTAGTAAGGAAGGCTGAGACAGGCCAAAAGACAGGCCTCTTGTACCAGTTAGCCATGTTGTGAATGCAAAGAAAAAGTTCTTGGAGGAAATCAATAGTGCTACTCCAGTGAATTTAAAAAAATGATAAGAAAGTGAAATAGCCTTATTGCTGATAGGGAGAAAGTTCAAATGGTCTGGATGGAAGATCAAACCAACACAATAGTCCCTTAAGCCAAAGTCTAATCCAGAACAAGGCCCTAACTCTCTTCAATTCTATGAGTTCTGAGAGAGGTGAGAAGTTTGGAAGTAGCATAGGTTAGCTCAAGAGGTTTAAGGAAAGAAGCCATCTTCATTTACATAAAATTACAAGTGAAAAAGCAAATTATCCAGAAGATCTAGCTAAGATAATTGATATAGAGTGGCTATACTAAACAACAGATTATCAGTGTAGACAAAACAGCTTATTTATATCAGAAGAAGACGCCATCTAAAACTTCCGTAGCCACACAGGAGAAATCAATGCCTGGCTTCAAAGCTTTAAAGGATAGGCTGACTCTCCTGCTAGGGGCTAATGCAGCTAGTGACTTTAAGTTGAAGCCAAAGCTCATTTACCATTCTGAAAATCCTAGAGCTCTTAAGAATGACGCTAAATTTACTTGGCCTGTGCTCTATGGATGAACAAGCTCTGGATGATAGCACATCTGCTGACAGCATGGTTTACTGAATATTTTAAGCCCACTGTTGAGACACACTCAAGTACTGCTCAGAAGAAAAGATTCCTTTCAAAATACTACTACTCATTGACAATGCATCTTGTCACCCAAGAGCTCCAATGGAGATGTACAAGGAGATTAATGTTGTTATCATGCCTGCCAACACAATATCCATTCTGCAGCTTATGGATCAAGGAGTAATTCTGACTTTCAAGCCTTACTAATTAAGAAATACATTTTAGGAAAAAGAAAAAAAGAAACACATTTTAAGGCCAGATTTACAGTCATGTGGTGGCTCATGACTGTAAATCTCAACACTTGGGGAGGCCAAGGTGGGGAGGCTGCTTGAGGCCAGGAGTTTACCAGCCTCCACAACGTAACAAGGCTCTCTCTACGTAAAACAAAAAACTTAGCCGGGCATGGTGGCAAACACCTGTATTACTAGCTACTTGGAAAGCTGAGGTGGGAGGATCACTTAAGCCCAGAAGTTCAAGGCTACAATGAGCTAGAATCACACCACTGCATTCTAGCCTAGGCAACACAGGGAAACTCTGTCTCTTAAAAAAGAAAAAGAAAAGGATTATTTTGTCTCCAGAAGGCTGATGTTGAACTGCTGGGCTCTAGCCCTCCAAAAATGGTTCTTCTGATATATCTGGGAAGAGAAAATTGAAAACCTTCTGGAGGCCAGGCAATGTGGCTCAGACCTGTAATCCCAGTACTTTGGGAGGCTGAGGTGGGAGGATCACTTGAGGCCAGGAGTTAGAGACCAACCTTGGCAACATGGTGAAACCTTGACTCTACCAAAATAAAATAAAAAAAAACACAAACGCACAAAAGTTAGCTGGGTGTGGCAGTACCTTTAGTCCCAGCTACTCAGGAGGCTGAGGTGGGAGGCTTGAGCCTGGGAGACAGAGGCTGCAGTGAACCAAAATTACACCACTGCACTCCAACCTGGACAAGAGGGCTAGACCCTGAAAAAAGAAAGAGAGAAAGAGACAGAGAAAGAGAGAGAGAGAGAGACCTTATGGAAAGGGATCATCATTCCAGATGCCATTTAAGAATATTCATGATTCATGGGAAGAGGTCAAAATACCAACATTAACAGGAGTTTGGAAGAAGCTGAAGTCAACCAAAATGAATGATTTTGAGGGGTTTAACACTTCAGTGAAGGAAGTAACTGCACATGTGGTAGAAATAGTAAGAGAATTAGAATTCAAAGTGGAGCCTAGGCCAGTTGCGATGTTTCACCCTGTTGGCCAGGCTGGTCTCGAATTCCTGACCTCAGGTGATCCACCCACCTTGGCCTCCCAAAGTGCTGGGGTTACAGGTGTAAGTCACCATACTTGGCCCATTTCTTAAGTATTTCTAAATTAAGGTTATGTAAACATTGTTTTTTAAGACATAATGCTATACCACACCCTTAACAGACTACAGTATAGTATAAATGTAACTTTTATATGCACTAGGAAACAAAAAAATCTGCATAGCTTGCTTTTTGGCAGTAATTACTGGCCTAGAATTGAACATGCAATATCACCTATGTATGCTTGTATACTACGAAGTTCCCTTTCCTAGTCCCATCTCTTACACAGAACAGAGGTGCATTCTCTTCAGAAACTGTCAAAGAAATACCAGACACATGGTCATTAGGACTTCAGAAAAAGAGGTTGAGAAACACATCTGAAAACAGAGAATTAAGAAAAAGAATAAGAATGAGCTCTTAGAAACTAAAAACATGACAACTGACATAAAAATAGACACTTCTCCCCAAAATAATGAAATCTCCTAGAAGTAGAATAGAAAGCTAAGTCAGAAGTTAGGAGAGGAAAAAAACCAAGAAATCTGAAAGATCAATACAGGAGACTCTCCCTGGAGGATCTAAAGTTCTAAGAAGTGATGCAATCTAAGAAAGCATGTACGAAAATTCCCCAGAACTAAAATGTCTCCAGATTAAAAGGCCCATCAATTATTAGAAAATGAATTAAAGAAAAAAAATAAACAAAATCATGGGTTACATCATTGAAATTTCAGAATGAAGATAAAAAGAAAAACCAAGAAAACCCCCAAAAAAGCTTCTTGGGGGTCAGTTATGGCTTTTGACTTCTCAGTTGCAATACTGGAAGCCAAAACAATAGGGCAATGCCTTCAAATTATTGACTTAAAATGAATCTGAGTCTAGAATTGTGTACTTGGCAGAGTGCCAAACAAGCATAAAAATATAACAAAGGCATTTTCAGATTTGCAGTCTCAAAAATTTATCTACCACCCATTCATTCTCAGGAATCTTCTGGATAGATATGGTCCACCAAAACACAGGAATAATCCAAAGAGAAAGAAGCCATGGAAGCCAATCAATGGGTAATCCCCCACCCTAACAAAACAAAAGAAAAAGAATAAGAAAGAAAAAACCCAAGGGCAACGTAATTCCTTAGAGCAAGACAAAGAAAGCCTCCTGACAACACTGGGAGCATACCTACAGGGCGAGCAATCCAGACTGCAGCCAGAGAGGAATGGAAGGTTCCAAAAAAGGACACATCCAGGAGGAAACAATATAAACTGATCAATTATCTGTCAGATAATTAAGAGATAAATTGTTTTGAGAGGCTTTATGGAGCTGTTAAAGGATATAGAAATACTTAGCTAAAAATTTCAGAGAAAAAAATACAAAAATTCAGCAATTACCTTTAAGAAAAAGGAAAGAAAACATAAAATATACTTAGCTCATCCGTTAACAGACATTTACAATATAACAATATAGTTAATTCTGTTCATTTAACCAAAAATTCTAATATTGAAAGAATGAAGAAGGGTATATGTGTTATGTGTTAAAGACCTAAACAATTATTAGGAAATGATAAATAATAAACAGCATATTCAATTTGTTTGAAAATATAAAAGAAAGGCTGGGTACAGTGGGTCACACTTGTAATTTCGGCCCTTTGGGAGGCCAAGATGGGAGGACTGCTTGAGCCCAGGAGTTCGAGATCAGCCTGGGCAACAAAGTAAGATTCCATCTCTACAAAAACTAAATAATAAGCTGGGCATGCTAGCTCTTGCCTGTAGTCTCAGCTACTTGGGAGGATGGGGTGGAAAGACTGTTTGACCCCAGAATATTGAGGCTGCATTGAGCCATGATCACCCCACTGCACTCCCGCCTGGGTAACAGAGTGAGACTGTCTCTACAAAAAAAATAAAAATAAAAAATATTAAAGTAAATACTCAAAGAAATGGCAAAGTAATTGAAAAAGCAGTTTGCCTCTAGAATTGGGACTGGGTTTGAGGCACAGCGGGACAGGGAACTACTACCGTAAGTAATTTTCTGCTATAATGCTGTTGGGCAGGGCAAAATTCAACACATAAAATTTTCAGTCATATTTTAACATGTAGGCCGGGCACAGTGGCTCACACCTATAATCCCAACACCACTTTGGGAGGTTGAGACAGGTAGACTGCTTGAGGTCAGGTGTTCAAGACCAGCCTGCCCAGCATGGTGTAACCCCATCTCTACTAAAAATATAAAAATTGGCCAGGTGTGGTGGCAGGCATCTGTAATCTCAGCTGCTCGGGAGGCTGAGGCAGGAGAATCACTTGAACCAGGAGGCGGAGGTTGCAGTGAGCCAAGACTGTGCCACTGTACTCCAGTAATGGGCTCCGCCACCTAGCCAGTCAGGAGTTAATACAGGACTTTACTATGTAATCTTTAAACAATTCAGGCCTTTCCTTTATAAAAATTTAAAATATTAGATGGGTGCAGTGGTGTGCACTTGTAGTCCTAGCTACTTGGGAGACTGAGGCAGGAAGATCGCCTGAGGCCAGGAATTCAAGTACAGCTTGGGCAACAAAGTGAGACCTTGTTTCTTTGAAAATATTTATTTTTTTGGGCCAAGCGCGGTGGCTCACGCCTGTAATACCAACACTCTGAGAGGCCAAGGCGGGCAGTTCACGAGGTCAGGAAATTGAAACCATCCTGGCCAACATGGTAAAACCCCATATCTACTAAAATACAAAAAATTAACCAGACGTAGTGGCACATGCCTGTAGTCCCAGCTACTCTTGAGAGGCAGGGGAATTACTTGAACCCACGAGGCGGAGGTTGCAGTGAGCTGAGATCACACCACTGCACTCCAGCCTAGTGACAGAGCAAGACTCCATCTCAAAAAA
>NW_016107391.1:10418134-10440131 GCF_001604975.1 Cebus imitator | reverse complement strand
TTTTAACAAATATGTGGTTTGTTTTATATTCTAAAGTAACTAGACATTAATCAAAATTAATACAAAATCCATATTTATGGGAGTCATAACGGATTCCAAAACTTATTCTGGAATAACTTACTTTGGAAAATGAGGCTACCCTCGCAATGTAAAAAAAAAAAAAAAAAAAATCAAAATAATAAAACTTTCCTTTAAATTGATAAACAATGATGTCAAAGAAAAATCTGCTTAAATTGCTCATTGAATGAATAACTTTAAGCAAGCAACCCAAAACAGGAGCATCTTTGTTAAATGAATTAGAACTTTTTCAGTTCAGTGACTATTTTTATTCATTTGTTCATTCATCAAATATTTATTGAATGTCTTCTTTGAGTTGGACACCAGAAGTCCAGCACTAAGTTAGACAAAATCTGTGCCCTTACAGAACTTACAATCTAGTGAAGAAATATCTGCACACTCATATTTACTGCAGCAGTATTTACACTAGCCAAGATATGTAATCAATCTAAGTGTCCATCAGCAGATGAATGGCTAAAGAAAATTTTGTATATATACATAATGAAATATTATTCAGCCATTAAAAAAATAAAATTCTGTTATCTGCTGCAACATGGATGAGCACGGAGGACGCAATGTTAAGTGAAATTTGTCAGGCACAGAAAAACAAATACCACATGTCCTCATTCACATGTAGAAAGTAAAAAAGTTGATCTCATAGAAGTAGAATAAAATAGTGGTTACAAGAGTCTGGGAAGTATATAGGGGAGGGAAGGATAGTGGAAAGTTGGTTAATGGAGTTTATGTATCAAAATATCATCCTATACCCCATAAATATGTACAATTATTATATCAATTAAAAATGCATATATTTAAAATAAATTAGGTAAAATAAAAATTCTTGTGGGTATGGCAAATTTTTTAAAATCCCATTTAAAAAACAAAACTTCTGAAACATGACTCTTAAAATTGTTGGCAATATTATGAAACTAGCTTTTAAGAAATTCAGAAGCTCAAACTGTGACATAAAATCAGAACGCTGAAAGTGAAAAAATAACTAGCACTACAGATTATTTCGTCTATAGAAATAATAAACAGAAAGTTAAGTAGTGAGGCCATTTCCTCACATTTACTCTACATCTCTCTCACTTTTTCCCCAAAACATTTATCCTCCCTACCAAAAAACCCTCAAAGTCACCAATTACCTCCATCTGGACTAATCTAATGGACACTCTTCTGTTTCTCATCTCATACAAACAATTTATCACTCACTCTTATCATTTTTAAACACTTCCTTTTCTTAATTTATCACTCACTCTTATCATTTTTAAACACTTCCTTTTCTTGGATCCCTGGCTTTTCCCTATCTGTCTTTGTAGATCTTCCTCTCTCAGATCTGTAGATTTCAACACATCCTCAGGGCAAAGCCCTAGGTCCTTTCCACTTCTCTATCTATACCCTTTTCCTAGATGATCTCATCCATCTGTAGTTTTAATATTAACCATACACACAAACTCTTATCTCCAATCCCAATCTCTACCGTGAACTCCAGATTGACTTTATTGAACTGTCATCTCTAGGTGGATATCTCAATGGCAATTAAAACTAGACCAAATATCCAAAATAGAACTTCTGACCCTCTCCCTCTGCCCTTAAAATTGTTATTTCATTTATTCATTCTACAAATATTTACTGAGCATATGCTCAGACACTGTGGTGTCCACTGGCACAATAATGTAAAATTTGGGAGAGATGGATTATAATAAATTATTAAAAGAGCGATGATGGATAGAAAGTGTGTTCTGATAGAAAATGGGGAGAAGGTTTATTTTTGATACTGTTTCAAGATCAGCCTCTATACCAGCCTGGGCAACACGCTGAAACCATGTAGACATGGCAACACCATGTCTACAAAAAATACAAAAATGAGCCAGGCAGGATGGCCCACACCTCATAGTTCCAGCTACTCAGAAGGCTGAGGTGGGAAGATCACTTGAGTCAAGGAGGCAGAGGTTGCAGTGAGCCAAAATCATACCACTGCTCTCTAGCCTGGGTGACAGAGCGAGATCCTGCTCCCCTCGCCCCCAAAAAATGACATCTACCTAACTACCTAGGCATCTACTCCCCACAGGTAACTCATTAGGTGAATTTAGAGTCCCGACTATAAAATAAATCTCAATGCTTACCACTGAAGAGAACGCTAGAGTAAGCAGAGAGACGTGGACAATGACAACTGTGATAGATGTCACAGAAGGACATGCGATAAGCTATGAAACAAAGTTACAGTCAGACCTACCCTAGTCTGGAAGAAATCGGAAAAGGCTTTCTGGAGCAAGGAATAATTAGAATAAGCCCAGATGATCACTACAAAAAGCTAAACAAAAAGGTGTAAGGACTATGTCAAGAACAGGGAGCAGTACAGTTTGGCATATCCCAGAATCTACAATAAATCCAAGGTGATAAAATCTTAAAAGGAGGAGAACAGATTAAGACACAGGCCAGAAGAAAGCAAGAATTTATCAAAGATTAATGAGGTCATGGCAAAAAGAAACAGAAGTCAACTAAAAAGGCTTCCGTTGGTCAAATGTGAGACAATTTGATTGGAGTGGATTAAAACACATTAAAATTCAACAGCTCATGATAATCTTTTAAAATGATAATTAAAACAAAAAATGTTCAGTGAACAACTCATTACCAATTACTTTGGAAAATGGCATAGGGAAATCATCTAATTTTTACGCTCCCTTTTCTGTAGCAAGGAGTAATCAAATAGTTGATAAAAGTTATTGCAGCAAATAAATGCACAAAAAGTTAGAGAATCAAGATATCACCATTTTGTAAACTCTAACAAATAATGAATTCAGGCAATAATCAACAAAGAATGCTAAAATCATTAAAGGAGAAATTTATGTAACAGAAGAATAAGGCGATACCACCTGAAACTAGTACAAGTGGGGCAATCAGGTATGTAGCTTTGATGAAGAGGAAGTACACAACATCTACAAAATATTTTTATTGAAAAAAAGGGAACCTAAATATGATAAAATATCTAAATCTAATTTCAAGTTTTCAGGAAATACAAGAAATAGAGGAATAAGTTAGAGCGAACTTACAGCAAACCTGAGCATCAGAATTGCATGGAGGGGGCTTTTTAAACCACATATTGCTAGGAAACCATAAGACTGCAAAAGCCAAACACAATGTGGGAAATTTCACATTTAAGCAGGGAGGGTTATTATAGAATAAAAATTACTTAAGCTACCTAACTGCAAATGCAATACACAGACTCTTAAGACTGACTCAAACAAACCTACCATAAAAAGACATATTGAGGTGACAGAAAATTGGAATATGGACTAAGATTAGCTTTTATTAAGGAATTTCTATTAATTCCATTAAGTTATATTGAGTACAATAATAGTATAGTGGCTATTTTTTTAAATGTCATTATGGGGAAAAAAAAAAGTCAAAGCTAGTGAATTGGCAAAAGTCTCACTATGCAGAATAGGCAAAAGCCTTCCTTTAATGAGTCTGGGCCCAAACCAAGTGGTTCTTACACAAGACTGATATCGTAACAATAACAACTACCTCTGGTTCCTGAAAGCCACGTGCTAAGCACCACATTAAGTTCTTTACATGACTTATCTCTGAATCCTTAAAATAAACCTGTTATGAAGATATTACATTCTAAACATCATTTTGTCTGCGGTTCATGATCACAGCACATTTCTTTTTTTGAGACAGAGTTTCACTCATCACCCAGGCTACAGTGCAATGGCATGATCTCGGCTCACTGCAACCTCCTACTCCCAGGTTCAGGCGATTCTCCTGCCTCAGTCTCCCGAGTAGCTGAGATTACAGGCACCCGCCACCGTGAGCCACCATGCCCGGCCACAACTGGCACTTTTTAAAAAAGCATAATGGGCCAGGCGCAGTGGATCATGCCTGTGATCCCAGGACTTTGGGAGGCCGAGCCAGGTGGATCACCTGAGATGAGGATTTTGAGACCAGCCTGGCCAAAGTGGTGAAATTCCATCTCTACTAAAAACACAAAAATCAGCTGGGCATGGTGGCGGGTGCCTATAATCCCAGCTACTCAGGAGGCTGAGGCAGGAGAATCGCTTGAACCCAGGAGGCAGAGGTTGCAGTGAGCCGAGGTTGTGCCATTGCACTACAGCCTGGGTGACAAGAGCGAAACACGGTCTCAAAAAAAAAAAAAAAAGTGCTAATTCCCCAAAAAAGGATTCCTGCAAGGAAGGCATGATATACTAGAATGAAAACTAAACGTGAGTCTACTCAAAAACCTGGGTTACATAAAAAGATGCTGAATATGATCTTTGGGAAATGCAAATTAAAACCACAAGATACTATTAAAATGGCTATAATCAAAAGAATCAAAAAAACAATTAAGACAGTAAGTTTCAGCCAGGCATAGTGGCTCATGCCTGTAATCTCGGCACTTTGGAAGGCCAAAGTGGGAGGCCACTCAGGAGGCTGAGGTGGGAGGATTACTTGAGCCCAGGAGGTCAAAGCTGCAATGAGCCGATTGCATCACTGCACTCTAGCCTGGGCAAGAGAGACCCTATCTCAAAAAAAAAAAAAAAAAAATGTAAATTTTGTAGGTTTTTTACAATAAAATGTTTTAATTAAATAACAATATCAATATTGAAGGGACTGTGAAGAAACTTTAACCTTCACGCACTGCTACTGAGAATACAAAATGGTACAACTATTTTTTAAAAGTCTGACAATTTTTTTTAAAGTTAAACACAACACTTAGCATATGACTCTGCAACCCCACTCCTAGGTATCCACCCAAGAGAAATGAAAATATATGTCCACATAAAGCCTTATACACAAACATTAACAGCAGCATTATTCATAATAGCCCAAATCTGGAAAAAAAAAACCAATGTCCTCCAACTAGTGAGTGAATAAACAAATCATGGTATATCTACACAATGGAATACCATTCAGTAATAAAATTGAAGGAACTGGCTGGATAGTGGCTCATCCCTGTAAGTTCAGAACTTTAGGAGACCAAGGTGAGAGGATCGCTTGAGCCCAGGAGGTTCATGATGCATCAGGCATGGTTGCGCCACCGCACTCCAGCCTGTTGACAGAGTGAGACCTGTCTCAAAAAAATAAAAGGAACTAACAAATGCAACAAATAACCCACACACAAGACTATGGGCAGAAAGTATCAGTGACCTGGTTGAGGAGGGGTTAGGCTGCAACAGAGCATGAGGGAACTTTTTGGGTGATGGAAAAGTTCTAAAACTTCATTGGGGTGGTGGGTATACAACTGTATACAATGTATGCTTAAAATGTATTTACACTTTGTTGTGTATAAATTATAGCTCAATGAAATTGTTTTTTAAAAATCCTGGGTTGATTAGATCTGTAAGTTATTAGTTGTGTGACATTAACCAGAATTTTAATTTTTTTCTTCAGATATGCCTGTTCTATTTCATCAGTTTTCATTTCTCACATGCACACGTTTCATTTTTAAAGTGAGCAATTCTACAATGTACTGCAGTTACTGGGCTTACTGATAATTCTTACTTCCACTAGCAAAAGTATATAGTTGTCTGTACTGCTATTTGCTCTATCTCGTAAGATTGTTGTGAAACATCAAATAAGATAACTGATGAGAAAGTCTTTTGGTAACTGTAAAACAGTATTGCACAACTATACAGTAGACTTTACTTTAAAAAATAGACGAGAAATTTTTTTTATGTGAGTGACTTGAGACCCTTGTAAACCTAGGTACCCAAAGTCAATCTTTGCACAGAAACAGAAAGCAGTTGTCTATTCAAATGCCACCTTCTAAATATCCAATTGGAACCTGTTTCCTATTGTCTCTTGAGTTACTCAATGGCTCAATATAGTATTAACTAAGATGCACTTTCATTTTTCAAAGGAAAAACAACACTAAAGAAATGTTTAAAGAGAGACAGATGAGCATGGCACATTTATTTTTCAGGTGAAAAGACAGATTAGTGGAAAAATGTCTTCAATTCCACATGCATTTATTGAGTGTTTTCTGCTGAGACCTGCATCAGCAAGAGAGAGTGAATAATTTTAATAATATCAAAATTTCTTACTACTGTGGCACAATCATTTCAATTTTGCCCGTTCCAAAATTTGACAGATTCTCTTTTTGTTTATTTGTTTGTTTCTACTACTGCTGTACAACTGGGCTCTCTCCTATCCTACCAAGTTTGTGTGGTATTTGACATTTAGCCTAGTTATATTTGCAAGTTTCCACACTGCAATACGTATAAAGGCCGTTTGGACATAATCTCTTCCTCGGGCGCAGTTTAACAACTAAATTTTACTTTGAATCTAGGTGTACATCAAATCTTACAATTCTAAAAAGTTATTCTGTCAGCAACAGGTACTACAATGAAAAATTAACAAAGCCTGCAACACCACAAAATACTCTGCTAACCTTTTCAATTTTTAAGACTCCTTTTCAGTAACAGCTCTGAGGAGGAAGAATCTACAGCCAATTCCAAGACCAGATTTCATTTAATTTGGTCTTGCTTCAGTAGTAGCCCTAAACCCTTAGGTTTCACATTTCTTTTTTGATAACATTAAGGTCGCTCGGTTCAGTTACTGCACACCGCCAATTTTAGCGTCCAAAAAACCTGAAAGAACAGCACCTTGCCTACTCACTCCTCCAACCTTCTCTCAACTCAGTAGCTTGGCCAAACGTGCTGCTCTCTCCACAACGCCAACCAAGCTGGAACGCAGCACCCGGAGGACGACTGGTCACGGGGAGGAGGGGAGAACTTCGCGGCCCCGGAGTACGGCGGCTGAGGTCCAATCCAGCCCGCGCCCAACTCCACTCTGTGCCAGGAAGGCGTGTGGACCCAAAGTCTCAGGCCGCGGTGCTAGGTCCGGAGGAGCAGAGTCGCGCGTGGCTGGGGACAGGTCGTAAACAAACCGACGGGAGGAGGGGGAAGGGGCACCGGCGAGGGGGGTGGGGTAAGAGGAGAGACAGGACCTCGCTTCAACCCTCCACCGCGAGCCCGCAGCCGGCTCCACCCCACCGTGGACCAGGTGCTGGTTTCCGCGCGGCACTTCCGCGCGAGTCTCAACACCGAAGGCCCCAACACTCCTGGAGCTCGTAGCCCACAAGACCATCGGCTCCGCGACCCCAGCCCTACAGCGCCCTACCTGAACCCGCAATCTGGGTCCCGGGGGTCGCGGCCGGGCGCGCCCAGCCCGCTCCTCTTGCTGAAGAGCTTCTGGAACAGCGTAGGGGCCATGGTAGCCACGGCCAGGCAGGGGTCGCTCCGCTGGGCGCTTGCTAGGCCCCCGCTCCTACAGCCGCCCCGCCACCCCCATGGGCGCCTCAGTCATATGACAGAAATTAGTCACTTCAAACGGCCACGGCGCGCGGGGCGGGGCGTGAGGCGAGGCCGGCGCTCATTGGCTGGAGGTAGGCCGCATCACGTGGCGGCGCGCGGAGCAGGGGGCAAGGCGGGGGCGTGGGGCGGAGCTGTCTTCCATAGGCTCACTGGCGGGTCCCGTCACGTGGCAGCTCACGGGGCGGGGCTGGAAGGTGGGTAGGGATGTGTAGCGGGAGCGGGGTCAGTGTCGATACTCCCGCGTGAGGCTGTCAGCGGCCATCAGAGGCTAGCCAGGGTGGCGCGGGGACGATGCTACGGGCCTTGGAGTTCAGAAACCTTCGACCCCCATACCCACAGAGTTGCTTAGGGAACCACGGGCAACCAACAATCGCTTGTCAGCCCCTCCCTAGTTTCTGTGGCTTCACACCTCCATTCCGCACCCGGCAGAGTCAGGCTGGCCCTGTAGCACTGAAGGCACACGAGCGTACCCGTGGGGCCGTGGTCAAGGCTGAACTTTGAGCCCAGGACCCCAGGCCCGCCCTTAGTAGGCCGCGCCGACCCGCGAAAGGTCTAGAATCTGGACAGCGCGGAGGCTGGCTCACGGGGACTGGTGGAGGACCTCGGGGCACCCTTGCCACAGCCATGGCACCCCGCAAAGACGACCTTGGGCAGGGACTGCGGGCAGTCGCCCTCAGTGTTTATACTAGCGCCTCGAACCCTGACACAGGGAATTAGTCTCTTGGAAGAGCTAGTGATTGGTGGCTCAGGAGTTAGGCTGTTTCCTTGGTAACCAACAAAATCAGAAGTGAAACCAACGAAGGCAGGAAGCCTAAAGACATATATGTACAGATATCTAATCCTTTTTGCGCTATTTAGAATTTTAATAAATCTGTCTTAATGTTTAAGTATGATGAAGGGAGGAACTGTGGAATTTTAACCAAGTTATAGGGAAGAAACGCTTTCTAAAAAAGAAAAACCTTGCTTACATATGACCTCACAGTCTTATTTAATCCATGGAACCAAAATATATCAGTTTGGATCAAACTAATCTTATAAATTTTCAGCACCCCCATCCATTCACTCACCTTCCAGGATGAGGAAGCTTGTACAATGGGATGCAATTCCTCGGAGAAATGTAGGAAATAACTTGTATACGGTTGGAAGCCTGGATAAAAATACTTTGGGCAGGTGTGGTAGCTCACATTTGTAATCCCAACGCTGCGAGGCCAAGGCAGGCAGATCTCTTGAGCTCAGTAGTTCAAGACCAGCTTGGGCAACAGTAAGACCCTGTCTCTACAAAAAAAAATTTTTTTAATTAGCCAGGTGTGCCCGGGCACTGTAGCTCATGCCTGTAATCCCAGCACTTTGGGAGGCCAAGGCTGGTGGATCACACGAGGTCAGGAGTTTGAGACCAGCCTGACCAACATGGTGAAACCCCCGTCTCCAAAAAATTAGCTGGGTGTGGTGGCACATTACTGTTAGCCCAGCTACTCGGGAGGCTGAGGCAGGAGAAATGCTTGAACCCGGGAGATGGAAGTTACAGTGAGCCAAGATTGCGCCATTGAACTCCAGCCTGGGCCACAAGAGTGAAATTCCGTCTCAAAAATAAACAACACAGAAATTAGCCAGGTGCGGTCACGGCATATGCCTGTGGTCCCAGCTACTCGGGTGGCTAAGGTGGGAGGATGGCTTGAGTGTGGGAAGTCAATGCTGCAGTGAGTGCCACTTGCGCTTCAGCCTGGGCAACACAGCAGGGCCCTATCTCAAAAACGAAACAAAAAAAAAACTTTTTCGGAGTTTCATTTAACTAGGTATACAAATCAAATTTTCTTTAAGTGGCTACCAACTCCCACTGATTTGCAGCTAGAGTTTAAGCTATAAATAAGGGTCTGAAGATATTTACAAAAGAAAAAGTAATAGGCAGAATTTATATCCCTATGAGAATTTGTCAGTGACTGAAATACTGAGTCTCAATGTTCCAAGATTTTTTTAAAGCACTATTTATAAATGATTAAGATATTAACATATTCATTCCACAATCATTTAAATTCTAGGAAGTGGGGATCCAAAGTAAAGAGCCAGCTTTCTAGGTGAGAAGACAGTAAATAAGTATATAAAGTTATTTCAGGTAATGACTACTGTTGTTAAGTTAGTAAGAACTTAGTAATCAAATGAGGGTGTCAGCAAACACTGCGGAGGTACTATTTGAGGTGCTTAGGTTGAAATTCATTCAGTTTCTCTGTATATTACCCAAGCTCCAGAAGCTACTGGGCAATATGGGATCAAAACAGCAGTAGTATTTCACCCAGACATTTCAGATACTTCTCTGGCACCAAATGCAGAAAGATTTCTAACAGAGTAAAATGAGCTATGTATATTTTTCTCACAAAACATTTGAATGTAGAATGAAATTTTTGTAAACAAAAAAATAAAGTCAATGCAATTTTTAAAAAGTCAAAAGAAATGTAGATCCTATCAGTCAATTAATGGGGCAATCATTTGAAGAAGTTTTGTTTTTACATTAGTTAAGTTACACTAAATGAGTACAAGTGGAAACAGGCTCAAGTCTGTCTGTACAGGACCAAAGACACTAAGGATTAATGGCTGTTCATGACTGGCACAAAAAAGAATAGTTTCGGGTCCCCTCAGAAGGAACTTTCCAAATACAATAACCTTGTGTGCTTTCATCTTGGGGAAAAAAATTACTTCATGGGTAATTATAGATACTAATCATGTAATAGCTTTATTTCTGTAGTCTCATTTAGTGTTATACTTGACAGGTACAGAGAAAAACTAGATTTACTTCCTATTATCCATCACATTTCTCCTACATTGCAGTGTAATACTAAAGTCACAAAATCAGAGAGCACTGAAATGATAGAAGTTTGTAATAAGAGAGGACACTGATAGACTGGATAAAGAAAATGTAGCACATATACACCATGGAATACTATGCAGCCATAAAAAGGGATGAGTTCATGTCCTTTGCAGGGACATGGATGAAGCTAGAAACCGTAATTCTCAGCAAACTAACATAAGAACAGAAAACCAAACACCACATGTTCTCCCTCATAAGTGGGAGTTGAACAATGAGAACACATGGACACAGGGAGGGAAACATCACACACTGGGGCCTGTCGTGGTGGGGGACAAGGGTTGGGATAGCATTAGGGGAAATACCTAATGTAGATGACAGGGTGATGGATGCAGCAAACCACCATGGCACGTGTATAACTATGTAACAAACCTGCATGTTCTGCACGTGTACACCAGAAATTAAAATATAATAATATAAAAAAGAGGATACAACTATACATAATTTTAAAGATTAAATTTTAAATATTTCAATTTTAGTGAATATTATCTTTTTTCCCCCCTCTTACTTAGTACTACATCCCATCACAGAGAAGCTGAGGTGTCTTACAGGCAGCCTTTTTAAGTTTAACAAGTCAGCAAAGAGGAAATGTAAGAAAGAAAATAATTGCCGGGCGCGGTGGCTCACGCCTGTAATCCCAGCACTTTGGGAGGCCGAGGCAGGTGGATCATGAGGTCAAGAGGTGGAGACCATCCTGGTCAACATGGTGAAACCCCATCTCTACAAAAAATACAAAAAATTGGCTGGGCATGGTGGCTCATGCCTGTAATCCCAGCTACTCAGGAGGCTGAGGCAGGAGAATTGCCTGAACCCAGGAGGCGGAGGTTGCAGTGAGCCAAGACAGCGCCATTGCGCTCCACCCTGGGTAACAAGAACGAAACTCCGTCTCAAAAAAAAAAAGAAAGAAAATAATTATCTACTCATTCACGTTATATCAGTGTGAACTATTGGGCAACAAAGATTAGACATAAGGCCTACACTCTCACTCAAGGGTAGAAGATTCAGTCTCCCCAAAACTTCAACAGTCTGGGTTTCTGTCCACCTGCTTCAAAGATTCCCCCCAATAGCATAAAAGACATGGGTACACTTTGCTATAGGCATTTGCTGGTTACCACATGTAGGAAAAGGTGGCAACAAAACTAAAATCTTCCTCCTTTAACCACCATACTAATAAGTATAGCCTCAATTATGCTGAATTATCCTGAAACAAATTATAATTTCATTGATAATATCTCATAACAAGACATTCAAAATCAAGATGATCAAGTATACCTGCCTGAAAAACATTTAGATGGGCTCAAAGTACCTCACTTTTAAAAACTCTTAAACCAACTGACCATTTATTGCTATATAATAAGGAAATGGCAGTAGTCTCAAGCATCAGAAAACATAAACAGTGAGTAATTCAACAAACATTTCTTGAGTCCCTCCAACATCTCAAACTCTAGGTATGGCGAATATGGTACAGAACAAAAGAGTCCTTATTCTTAGAAACTGAGTTGTTTTTTTTTTTTTTTTGAGATGAAAAAGATAGTCAAGGAGAAAACATGTTTCTGCGCTGTGTGAGTGAGCTTGTGATTGAAAGCCGAGAGGTGAGTGGGTTTCCTTTTTTTTTTTTTTTTGTGAGAAGAGACAAACAAGATGTTTGCAAGTTGTGCTAGGAGCTAGGAAAGAAAGCATGGATAGCAAGCAACTAATGGAGACCAAATTTAGATAGAGTGGTCAGGGAAAGCCTATCCAAAGACGTGGGATTTGAGCTAAGATGTAAAGAATGTAAAGGAACCAGCCATAGGAAGAAGGTGGTGAAGAACATTCTGGCAAAGGGAAGAAAAAGTACAAAGCTCTAAGAGAGCTTTGGGCCTGTTTGAAGAGGAGAAAGGAGGCCAGAAGAACGAAAACATACTTTGAGAATGGGAGATGGTTTGAAATGGTTAGAAAGATACAAGGGACCAGATTACATAGGACCTTGTAAATTATGGAAAGGAGGTCAGACTGAGTGTGATGGGAGCTGTCAGAGGAGTTTAAAACAGGGAGGGACATGATACAATTTATGATTCTACTGTGGCTGTTCTGTGGATAAGGAATTTAAAAGAGGAAGAATGGAATCAGAGAAATGAAACAGGTGACTATCTGTACTTTAAGAGAGAATCAATGGTGGCGAGCAAGTTATTTTGGAGATACACACTTGTAATAGGAATGAAGGAAAGAATAATCAAAGATGATTCCTAGGTTTTTGCTGTGAGCAACTAAGTAGAAGTCATTTCCTGATTAAAAGACCAGGGAACACATGGATTTGAAGAGGAAAACCAAACATATTAAGTTTGGATGTATTAAGTTTGAATTGCCTATTAGACATCCATGTGGAGATACTGAGTAGAATATATGGGGAGAAATTAGGATTAGTGAGAGAAATTTGGGAGGCATTAGCTTCTAGATGAATTTAAAATAATGGAATGGATGACTTTACCTGAAGGGAGTGTATATATAAAGAAGGTTAGGAACTAAGGCCCAAAGAGGATAACACTTACAGGTCTGAAGGAGAAAGATCCAACATAGAAGAATGAGAAGGAGCAGCAGTAAGACAAGAGAAGAAAACGTCTCCAAAAAGAGAAATAAGTCAACTATGTTGAATGTTGCTGAAAATTTAAGTGTTCATTACATTTGTCAATATGGATATCTTGACAAGAACAGTTTCAGTGGAGTAATGTGAGTAAAACCCAGGTTCCAAAAGACAAAGGGGGCAAATAGGAAGTGGTAAAGGAAACGCAGACAACTCCTCTTTTTTTGCTGAGATGGGGAGCAGACAGGAGATGGAAAGGGAAAATTGGTTTTCTTTTGTTTAAAATGGGAGATATTAGAGAATTTTGTATGCAACCAAAACAATCTAATAGAGATGGTGAAAATAAGCATCTACTATGTTCCAGGTGCTAGGAATACAATATAAACAGGAAGGGTACAGGCCCTGTCCTTAAGAAACTAAGTAACAAAAAAGTATTACAGATTGTGATAAGTTCTGTTAGGTAATCAAACTTTTCCTTCACATATAAATTGGCTTGAAATTCTCATCTAGAATTATTATAAGTGCACAAAACTATGACAAAGATTATTTTAACAAATATTTTTCAAACATTTAATATGCTTAATATGTGTCCGTGCTAGAATCCAGAAATACAATAAAGAAGAAGTCATAGTTTCTGCATTCAAGGACCTTACAGTCTAAGGAGAAAAAGCAATCGACAGGTTGGGTACAATGGCTCATGCCTGTAATCTCAGCACTTTGGGAGGCCGAGGCAGGTGAATCACTTGAGATCAGGAGTTCAAGACCAGCCTGGCCAACATGACAAAACCATTGTATGTACTAAAAATACAAAAATTAGCCGGGCATGATGGTGCACACCTGTAGCCCCTGCTACTCAGGAGGCTGAGGCAAGAGAATCACTTGAACCCAGGAGGCGAAGGTTGCAGTGAGCCAACGTTGCGCCAGTGCCTCCAGCCTGGGTGACAAAGAGCAAGGCTCTGTAACAAAAAAAAGTAAAAATAAAAATAAAAAATTGATGGGCAATTATAGTACATTGTGATAAATGCTATGATGTGGGAAACTCTAGAAAGATTTTGACTGAGTGCATTAGTCAGGATGTTCTATGTTGCACATGATAGAAAACTCAAACAAAACTAACATAAGCAAAGAATGAAACTGATGAGCACTCATAACTGGATCTAATGTAGATGAACAGTTCAGGCACAGCTTTAACCAAGGACTGCAACAATAGTGTTGAGAATTCAATTTGTTCTTCCCATCTCTAATTTCTCTGTACAGACTCTATTCCCAGGTAGTGTCTCCAATTGTGGACATAAGCTGGCCCCCAGCAGCTTCCATGATATATCCTTTCAGATAAAAGTGCAGGAGAAAAAGGAAAGTGTGTCCCAGCATTCCAAGCAGAAAAGCTCTGATATTTAATCCCAATAAGATCATTATAGGCCTTGGACCTATCCCCAAACCAATTACTGTGCCAGAGTTGAGAAGGCTAATGTGAATTGGCTTATGCCATTAAAGGCCTACCCCTGGAACTATCGTGGGATCAATCTCACCTAAACCATATGGCTTAGAAATTTAAAATCTACTTAGGGTAAAGTTAGAAGGGCAATGGATAGATGCAGGGAAAGTCACCACAAATGCCCACAACCAATATCCATAACAGAGACAAAAACATGGGGTCAACTGCACAGAGATGGTAACTAAAGCTGTGAGTAGATGACATCACCTAATTTAAGTGTGTTGCATGAAAAGAGGCCCCAGAACAGAACCCTAGGAAACACCAAAACTCAAAGATTGGGCAGAGGAAGAGAAGCCTTTGGAAGAAATTGAAAAGAGTGAGCTAAGATGAGATGAAAGCCTGGAGGATATGTTTCAGAGAAGTCATTCTTTTCTGGAGGCGTTTAGGAAGAAAGTACTAGTCTGCAACATCATTAGCTAGAAGAAGTTGGGTAAGATGAGAACTGAAAAATATCCCTTAGATTAGCATTGAGGAGGTTGCTGGGAGCCTTAAGGGGAACAATGTCAGTGGAGAAACAAAGCTGAGGCCAAATTATGTGTGTTTGGGTGTATTTAGGGAGGGTAAAAGGTGAGAGGTCTGTGAGAAAGTAGAAAGCACACTCTTTAGGAAACGTGAATGCAAACAGATGAGGAATGATGGGTTAGCTAGAAGAACATATGGAGTCAAGGTAGGATTTAACATGTAAGATGATGAAACATTTTTAAATTCAAGTTAAAAAATAAGAGTAGAGCAGGAGAGGTTGAAGATAACTTTTTGGGCATCATACCCTTTCTATAAACACGTATGCTATATATAACATAAAGAGGATATTCATAACTGAACAAGCCATGATGAATGATATCTTGGAGAGGTGGAAAAAAAAAACCATTCTAGTTAAAAATTTTAAAATGGAAATGACATCACCTTTCAGGTTTTTGTTTTGTATTGTTTTGTTTTGTTTTGTTTCTGAGATAGAGTCTCGCTCTGTCACCCAGGCAGGAGTGCAGTGGCACGATCATTGCTCACTACAACTTCTGCCTCCTGGGCTCAAGCAATTCTCCCACTTCAGACACCTGAGTAGTTGAGACTACAGGCACGTGCCACCACACCCAGCAAAGTTTTGTACTTTTTTTGTAGAGACAGAGTGTCCCTACGTTGCCCAGCCTAGTCTCAAACTCCTGGGCTCAAGCGATCTGTTTGCTTCAGCCTCCCAAAGCGCTGGGATTATATAGGCATGAGCCACTATGCCCAGCTCTTTCATGTACTTTTAACTGAATTTTTTAACTGAACAAAAACCTGAGATTTGTTTTTAATGAGATAAAATTTTAAGATATAATTTAAAATGATTAAAAATAAAGTTCAGTTACATGCTGAAGTAAAAGGGTTGGTTTTTTTTAGATAGCAGTCTGTGTTGAAAATGGATGAAAACTATGAGCTCCTCATCCCAGAAAGAGATGACTTTTTTCATGTTCTTCCAGGGAGATTCAATGAAAGACCTCTTAGGCCTGCAACAGATGCAAGATTAAGCATACAGTCTTTTCCAGGGACTTACCAATAGGATTCTTCTTTGGACTTCTCATGTTACCAGCCAGCAGGCTCCTTCTGCTTTCCTTCCTCTTAATCATAATTGAAGCTGTTGTGTCCTCACTCCTAAGTCTTGAATACCAACACCAATTCCAATTCCTTACCCTCTCCCACCTTTCCTTGTACTCCAGTCTATAATACAAAAATATTGGCCGGGCAATGGTGACTCACGCCCGTAATCCCAGCACTTTGGGAGGCTGAGGCGGGCGGATTATGAGATTAAGAGATCGAGACCATCCTGGCCAATATGGTGAAACCCTGTCTCTACTAAAATACAAAAATTAGCTGGGCATGGTGGCACATGCCTGTAGTCCCAGCTACTCGGGAGGCTGAGGCAGGAGAATTGCTTGAACCTGGGAGGCAGAGATTGAAGCGAGCTGAGATAGTGCCACCGCACTCCAGCCTGGCGCCTGGCGACAAAGCAAGACCCTGTTTAAAAAAAATAAATAAAAAAAATTGACTATGCCTTTTCTGGGGAGAAGAAAAAAATATATTATACTCAAATGTTACTGCCTCATATCTTGGCTCCACCACTTCCTAAATTACATAACCCTGGCCAAATACTTACCTCTCTGGGCTCCCTATATTTTCTTCATCAGCAATATGAAACTATCAAATGTTTATTTCTACCAACCCCACCAGGCCCAATCTAAGAATCAAGTATCATTCTTTCTCATAGGAACCTACCACCTGATAAGAAACCAGCAAATAATTCATTCTCATTCTCTCCCATCCCACCTGAATTATAAACTGCTTGAAGGCAGAGAACAGGGCTTCTATTTCATTCCTTACTTCCCCACTGCTTATCACATTTCTTCTTTTAAACTCACCACAAGAGTTGCTGACTTAGTTGAGTATTAATTTAGAATACAGGTCTAAATTTTATGCTAGCCTCCATTGTTAACTGTCTCATCTATGTTTCTTCACAACTTTTCCATATTTCACCTTCAGATGAAATCACAAAATCACAAATAGCTTTGTTAGTGGCTTAAAGCCTAGTCAAATCATTACAAGGATATCTTCATAGGGATGCCTTGTTAAAAATGAGTACTATACAGGTATTTAACTATAAATTAACTCATAGATGTTATAATTTTTCTTAATCCTGAAGTTTTTAAAATTTGATTCTTAGGAATATATATTAGTAAAGCCCTTTAGCATCAAGGACTAATCAAGTTAAAATCTCTCCAAGTTACACAACTGGACTCTGTTCACTGTACAGGATTACTGCTTTTAAAGAAGGGCATTGTTGAAATACTGCAAGTTATATTACCAAATTTTTAAAAATCCTACAGATAGTATTAGCTAAAGAAGGTTTTTTGGGGATAAGGTAATATATTAAATAATATGGGACTGATTATACATATTATACATTCCCTGCTTCAGCAAACCTTGAGTATAGAGTTTCTTTCAGTCAGACCTGAAATTAGGTCTCTAACTCATGTGGTTTCAATTAAGTTCCGTTAAAAATAGCTCGTAATATAAGCATTTGCATTTTTAGCACTTCAGTAACTTCACTACCTTTTAGTGTTTTTTGTTTGTTTGTTTTTGTTTTTTTCTACATTGCTTTAGAGAAAGATTTACTACTTTTAATCATACTAACAATAAACTTTGAAGAAAAAAAAAAACATCAAAGGAAGTTACATTGTACCCTGGCATTGGCTTTCTTTTTCTTTCTGAGAACTCTCAGGGATGAAGCCTCCTTATGAATAGCTAAAACCATCTATTTTAGTGTACAGTCTTCTAATACTAGTGATTTGGTTCTTTATCTTATAATATAAATACATACATTTAAGAAGCATATGAATGTTTTTTTCTTAACTGATTAAAAGTAAATGACAAGAACCTCAACTGAATTTCAACACAGAGATATATCACAAATAACTAGAGAATTTTTAATATCATAAAATTTCAGGCAGACATTCTGCTTTACAGACTTTGACTTCACATTCCTATCTTCAAAGTAGTGAAAATTCAGCCACAGCTGTTTTTTCAAGCCATTTTTATTATGATATCTGGAGGAAAAAACCAAAACAATAGATTACTTCACATACAAGCAGTTGTCCAATAGTTATTAATAACCAGCCCACAGGGAGAGAGCACTTGATGCCCAGGCCACTCTAGTTTCACCCTATCAAGCCTTAGGAAACAAATCCAGACGCCATTAAAAAAAAGAAAGGAAAAAAAAGGAATATTTGACTCATCCCTCCTAGGGCATGCTGAGGACATGTTCTCTTTGGAGAAACAAGGAGATCTGCTCAATAACATTCTGGTGGAAAGCCCAGGAAAAATCACTGTTAGTGGCCATCACAGGGTCTTTAACCCCAGCGTTGTAACCTGGAGCACCTGATCCAGTTGTGCTTTTCATCCCTGTCCTCAGTCGCCACCCAGGAAGAAGCCTCTTATATTCTCTCACCTACCCTTCCTTTGCGTTTTCCTGCTCTTTGTTGCAGTTGAACCCAGGTTCCGTCCCAAAGACAGGATTGATTCTGGGGCCTTTGCCCCCACATCTTGGGCCAAGAGATCAAGAGTGGAACCAGCTTTACCTAGTTAGCATTGTTACTTTCATGCTATGATATACCTCATCCTGTGGCCTGATCAGCCTATCTCA
Organism: Cebus imitator; assembly: GCF_001604975.1. NCBI lineage: Eukaryota > Metazoa > Chordata > Mammalia > Primates > Cebidae > Cebus > Cebus imitator. The sequence continues at coordinate 10,421,669 of NW_016107391.1, read as the reverse complement.
ATGGCTCTGAAATTTTGTTGCATCTAAAACTACCTAGGATTTTAAAATCCTGATATCTAGGCCATCCTCCATACCAATTAGATCAGGGACCCAAATATCAGACAACAGGAAAGTATGATGTGCAGCTAAGGTGAGAACCAGAAACCTGTATCTTTGCTATTCAAAGTGGGGTCTACGGACCAGTTATGTCAGCATCACCTAAAAGGTTGTGAGAAATGTAGAATCCTCGGTCCCATTCTAAATGTACTGAATCAAAGTCTCCATTTTAACAAGATCCTCAAGCAATTCAAAAGCACATTAAACTTTTGGAAGTGCTGGCTATATTACACTATTCTCTGCTCCTCCCTGTTTCTTGACCTCAGACACTGCTCATTCATTAAAGACTTTGGAAACTGGTTCACAGTCATCCTCTCCACATGAACTTCTGGGTAACTTCCCAAGTGGGTAATCAGCCAACCCAACTATCTTGTCTCACCTACCCTTTACCTTCTCAGTCTTGAAATACACATCAAAGACCATGAGCTATATTTTCCTTCATCATCACCTACAGTGCATCATTTCTGACACTTTACAATACTAGAGACCCACAAGTCATCTCTAACTACCATTCTTTCTTACTACTCTGCACCAGTACCTATGTTAGTCACTAAGCTCTGTCAATTATACTAATAAAATTTTTTTAGTTTAGACTGGTTCTCCTAAATCCTACAGAAATCCTAAATCAGATCCCTGAGGCAATGACCTGGGAATGTGCATCATTTATAAATTCATCTGGTGGTCTGAGTACCACATTTTGAGATACACTAGCTCAGATACTTATTTTTTCAACTTTGTTCACTGGCTTTTGCAAAACTCCCACTTAGCCTTTTTGCTTCTAGGGTAATTTCTTCTCAAATCACCCCTATACTTCTTGTGAGAATGAGCAAATAAAAAGTAAATTTGGGCCAGGTGTGATGGTTCATGCTTGTAATCCCAGCACTCTGGGAGGCCAAGGTGAGCAGATCGTTTGAGCCCCAGAGTACAAGACCAGCCTGGGCATCATGGTGAAACCCCATGTCTACAAAATATATAAAAATTAGGTGGGCATAGTAGCACTTGCCTGTAGTACCAGCTGCTTGGCAGGCTGAGACGGAGAAGAATCACTGGAGCCTGGAAGGTAGAGGCTGCAGTGAGCTATGATCACACCACTGCATTCCAGTGTGGGCAACAGAGCAAGACTCTGTCCCAAACAAACAAACAAAAACACATATATACCTCCATTGGACTTGTTTTATATATTTGACTTCCTCTATAAAACTATAAACTTTATGAAGATAACTATGTCTCAATATCACCAGCAAATATTTCTAGCATATGACATCCAGACTCAATAAATATTTGCTGAATGAGTGAACTAAACAACTAAAGAACCTCATCTTTTCCATCTATAACCACGATACTAAAACAAAAGACTTAAATGGCCTCCATGATGTCAAACTAGCTTGATTTCTTTATCCCCAAGGCACTTGCTGGCATATTTCATCTCTGTATTTTCACTAGAGCAATGGTTCTGTGTCAGACTATACACATTTACCTGATACATTGTTTACATGAGATGGTATAACCAAATTTATAATTAACCAGTCAGCATATTTTAGGCTTTTTGCAATTTTCTTAAAAACCAAAGAACAATTTCCAAAAGGGAGACAAAGAAAGCTAAGCTTGAGAAACTAACCTAACCTATAGAAAGAAATAATAATCATTGTATAATGAGTGATTTTTATATGTCACACACTTTACAAAGATTATCTCAAGTCCTCACAACAATTCTTTGAGGTAAGAACTACTATTTTACTAATTTTACAGATAGGAGGCTAAAATTCAGAAAGTCTAAGGAATTTGCTTATATGACAGCTAGAATTTGAACTTATTGATGTCCTATTCTTCTTTTTTTTTTTTTTTTTTTTTTTTTTTTTTTTTTTTTTTTTTTTTTTTTTTTTTTTTTTTTNAGATGGAGTTTCACTGTTGTTGCCCAGGATGGAATGCAATGGTGTGATCTCGGCTCACTGCAACCTCCACCTTCTGGGTTCAAGCCATTCTCCTGTCTCAGCCTCCCGAGTAGCTGGGATTACAGGCATCTGCCACCATGTCCAGCTAATTTTGTATTTTTTACTACAGACGGGGTTTCTCTCTGTTGGTCAGGCTGGTCTCGAACTCTTAGCCTCAGGTGATCTGCCCACCTCAGCCTCCCAAAGTGCTGGGATTACAGGCGTGAGCAACTGCACCTGGCCGGATGTCCTATTCCTAAGTGATTTCTACTACCATCTTTCAGATACTCAAATTAATATGTTTCTACTTCATTTGTCACATATCTATGTGATACTTCTGCGTGCTATTATGATCTAGAAAATCAAACTTCTCACTAAAGATAACATATGCATCTAGTTAAAGACTGTGATTCTACAGTACTAGCCTGAGATATGAATTCATAACACATAATTTATCATCTCTTCTGGAGCTCAAAATGAAATTAAAAATTTTAATGTTAATATAAGGATAGCTACAGGTTTTGTCTGATTTATCAAACAGTATTATTAGACTGGAAGTCTTCTCTAACACCTTAAAGTTCAAAGTGTCCTCTCTTGGGTTCCTACAGTGTCTTGTTCTAGTTCTGATTACGCAAGTAATAAGTTCTGTGAACTTGGGCAAGTCACTTAACCTGGCCAGGTCATTTTTGTTACATGTAAAATAGACTAATGAAATGGTTCTCAAATGTTTGTGTTTACTGGAATCACTTTCAAAATGCAGGTTCCTGTGCCATCGGTAGAGACTATAGTTTACCAAGTCAGCAGTTATTTTGGTGGAGGTGGTCAGAAGGACCACGTATTGAGAAACCTTAGACTAGATGTTTTCTACAGCCTCCTTTATCTGGCTGTCACTATTCTGACTACTTACCCACACCACCTCCTCTATCACATCTCTTTGGTTTCACTTTCACCATTGTTTTTTCTTTAATCAGCATAATGCCAGTTATTAATGAACAAAAAGCACACTGATCACAATCCTAGACTGAAATTCAAAAGTGAATTTCACCCTGTAGTCCTGATTAGAGTACTGCCAAAACAGCTAAAACTTTAAATGCCAAGACTAAAAATAGGCTGCTGCATGTTTAAAATAACATGATCACTAGTTAGCTTGGTGCTTTGCTATTTTTACTAAAGGAAAGAGACAAGTGGCCAGAGGTTGAAAGGGAAACAGGAGGCAGCTGTTATGGTAAGAGCCTAGAAAGAGGTCAGGAGATGGCACCATTAGTTCATTAGTTCAACAGTAATGGGGTGGGGAAGTGAGGGCAGTTATCTCTGTAAATTAAACTAAAAGTCTTCAGTCTGAACACTCAAAAGAACCACCAGATACATTTTGGTTTTGATTTGTTGCATACTTTAAGCCCAGAATTTTGACAATATCTAATATCAGAAACTAATATGACAGGCCAAAAATCAAATTAAGAGTATTTCTGGTGTTATTTGTAAAGTTTTGTTTTTTTTTTTTTTTTTTT
>NW_016107391.1:10386778-10417487 GCF_001604975.1 Cebus imitator | reverse complement strand
CCCAGCTAATTTTTTGTATTTTTAGTAGAGACGGGGTTTCACCATGTTGACCAGGATGGTCTCGATCTCTTGACCTCGTGATCCACCCGCCTCGGCCTCCCAAAGTGCCGGGATTACAGGCTTGAGCCACCGCGCCCGGCCATGGCACTCTTTGTTAAATGCATCATTATGTTTGTAATTGTGTACCTAGCATGCAATATGTAACAGTTGCATCTAACTTTATATTATTGATTTTCACTGCTATATAGCACTCTAATGAATGAATATACCATAGTTTATTTATTCATTTTACTTGATGGGCATTTAGATAGTTTCCAGCTTGAGGCTATCATGAACATTGATGCTATTAATATTCTAGTATATATATTTTTGGTGACACAGATATATATTACAGTTGGGTATATTCCTACAAATGGAATTGGTGGGTCTCCAAAGGCCTTCCATCTTTGTAATTTCCAGGGGTCCAGTAGTATGAGGGACATCCCTATTAAGGTGAGGAATAAGGTGTTGCCTCTGGCACCTCCTATAACCAAAAGGGAGATACAATGCCTAGTCAGCTTTTTTGGATTTTGGAGTTAACATATTTCTCATTTGGGTGTGCCACTCCAGCCCACTCACTGAGTGACCTAAAAAGCTGCCAGATTGGAAGGGAGGCCCAGAACAAGAGAATGCTCTGCAATAGGTTCAGGCTGCTATGGAGATGCTCTGACAATTGTGCCAAATGATCCAGCAGATCCAACAGTATTTGAAGTGTTAGTGGCAGATAGAGATGCTGTTTGGACCCTTTGGCAGGTCCTTGCAGATGAATCACAGGGTGAACCTTTAGGATTTGAGCAAAGCCCTTCCATCCTCAGTGGAAAATTACTCTTTTGAGAAACAGCTTTTGGCCTATTGCCAGACTTTAGTAGTGACTAAACACTTAACCAAAGGCTATCAAGTTACCATGTGACCCACACTGCCCATCATGGACTATGTGTTGTCTGACCTACCAAGTCATAAAGTTGGTGTTAACGGCTGTACTCCATTATCAAATGGAAATGGTTTATGTAAGATTGAGCTTGAGCAGGCCCTGAAGTCATAAGTAAGTAACATGAGGAAGTGACCCAAATGTCCATGGCCCCCACCCTTGCTACATTACCTTTTCTCTCACTGCCTGCTTTTAATATAACATGAGGAATTCTCTACAGTTGACTGAGGAAGAGAAAACTCATGTTTGATTTACAAATGGTTCTCTATGATATGCAGTCACTGCCTAAAAGTGTACAGTTAGAGCACCTACAAATTCTTTCTGGGACATCCCTAAAGGAAATTGGTAAAGATAAGTCCCCCAATGGGCAGAACTGAGAGGAGTGCACCTGGTTGTTGAAAGGAAGAATAGCTAGGTGTTTAACTATATTCTAGAGTGGTAGCCAATGATTTGGTTGTAGGGTTAGGGACTTGGAAAGAACATTGTATTAGTCAGGGTTCCCTAGAAGGACAGAACTAATAGGATATATATACATAAAGAGGGGTTTATTAAGGAGTATTAACTCACACGAACACAGAGTCCCACAGTAGGCCATCTGCAAGGAAGCCAGTCTGAGTCCCAAAGCTGAACAACTTAGAATCCGATGTTAGAGGGCAGGAAGCACCCAGCTTGGAAGAAAGATGTAGGCTGGGAGGCTAAGCCAGTCTAATCTTTTCCCATTCTTCTTCTTGCTTTTCATTCTGGCACGATGGCAGCTGATTAGATAGATGGTGCCCTCCAAATTGAGGATGGATCTGCCTCTCCCAGTCCACTGACTGAAATGTTAATCCCCTTTGGCAACACCCTCACAGACACAGCCAGGAACAATACTTTGCATCCTTCAATCCAATCGAGTTGACACTCAGTAATCCATCAAAAGTGGGCTGAAAAATTTGGGAGGCATTGGACAGACCTTTTTTTTTTTTTGAGACAGGATCTCACTCTTTTGCTTAGGCTGTAGTGCAGTGGGGTGATTACAGCTTACTGCTGCCTCCATCTCCCTGGGCTCAGGTGATCCCCCCACGTCAGCCTCCCAAGTGGCTAGAACTGCAGGAGTACACCACCACACCTAATTTTTGTATTTTTTTTTGAAGAGACAGGATTTCACAGTGTTGCCCAGGCTGGTCTCAAATTCTTGAGCTCAAACAATTCACTCACCTCAACCTCCCAAAGTGGTGGGATTATAGGCATAGGCCATTGCACCCAGCCAGGACAGACCTCTTTCAATGAGGGGAGAGAAATGAAGATGTATCCCATAAAATTTCACCAAAAGGTGACCTTAGCAGAGGAGGATTTTAATAATAAAGTGAATACAGGATAATCAAGTCTGTAGAATCCAGTCAGTCTCTCCCAGCCACCTCTGTCAGAACAGAGCTGGGGAAAGAGTCTAACTAGTATCCTCTTCATTAATGGCTCATGAACAAAGTGTCCATGGTGGCAAGAATAGAGTTCATACATAGGACCACCAATATGGATTTCCATTACCCAAGGCCAACCTGGATGCCACTGCTGAGTGCCCAACCTGTCAGCAGCAGACAACAACACTGACTCCCCAGTATGGCTCTATTCGTCTGGGTGTTCAGTCAGCTTTGTGGTTGATTACATTGAACTACTTCCATCATGGAAGGGGTAGCATTTTGTTATTACTAGAACAGACATTCAATACAAAATTTCATTCCTCATGTCAAAATTCTGCCCAAATTGACATCCATGGACTCATGGAATGCTATACCCATGGTCATGATATTTCATACAACATTGCCTCTGATCAAGGAACTCACTTCACAGCAAAAGAATTGCAGTATGGGTCCTTGCTCCTGGAATTCACTGGTCTATGTTCCCTACCATGCTGAAGCAGCTGTCCTAATAGGATAGTGGGATGGCCTTTTGAAGATGCAATTACAGCACCAGCTGGGGGAAATAACTTGCAGGCTAGGGCAAAGTTCTCCAGAAGGCTATATATATGCTCCGAATCAGCATCCAATAAATGGTACCTTTTTTCCCTCTGTAGCCAGGAATCAAGGGGTAGAAACAAAAGTGGCACCATGCATTATTAACCCTGGTGATCCACTAGCAAAATTTATTCTTCCTGGTCTCATAATTTGATGCTCCACTGGCTTAGAGGTCTTAGTTCCAAAGGGAGGAATTCCTCCACCAGAATATTGATTCCATTAAACTGGAAGTTAAGCCTGCTTACAGTGTTGGCTGGAGTGACTGATCCAGACTACCAAGGGGAATCTGAACTACTACTCCACAATGGTGGTAAGGAAGAATATGTCTGGAGATCTCTTAGGGTATCTGTTAATTTTATCACACTCTGTGATTAAGGCTAATGGAAAACTACAATAACTCAATCCAGGAAGGACTACTAATGGCTCAGATGCTCAGAAATAAAGGTTTGTGTTACCCAGCAGGTAAAGAACCATGACCATTGGAAGTGCTTGCTGAAGGCAAAAGGAATATGCATGGGTAGTGGAAGAAGGTAGTTATAAATACCTGCTACGATCGCTTGATTAGTCAGGCAAATATCTTTGTTTTTTTCTCTCTCTTATCCCCTTATCATATAATGTATTAATAATAGTTAACTTTCTATCACAGTTTTTAAATTACAGGATAGCAAGAAGGGTGAACATTGACCAAAATTTTGTATCCTTTTCTGGAGAGAGGGTTAGCACATTTTCAGTTTTATGCAGGACAATTGTAGCATGTTAGGCAAAAATATGACTTTATTATTGCCTTTATTTGGAGATTAAATATGGTTTAAGGAGATGCAAATGGATGAGTAGTTGATAAGGAATGTACTGCGATGGTTAGTTGTATGTGACAACTTGCCTAAGATATATTACACAATTATTCAGTCAAACTAATCTAAGTGTTGCTGCAAAGGTATTTTGTAGATATGGTTAATATCTATAATAAACTGTATATGAACTTGAAGGAGAGTATCCCTGATAATGTAGGTAGGCCTCATCCAATCAGTTGAAAGGCCTTAAAGCAAATCTTAAAAAGTTTATCTGAACAAGAAGAAATCTATGTGTAGACTGCCTCATCGGCTCCTGCCCAAGAGTTTCCAGCCTGCTGTACAGTTTGCAAACTTGCCCAGCTAGACTTGTACAGTTCCATAACTGTATACGTCGATTCCTTGTTTTGTTCTCTCTAGAATGGTATTTAGTGTACATTAGGCCTTATTCTATCCTCTATAACTTTCAATCTCTCTTTAATATTTTCCACATCTTATTGGCTCTTTTTCTTGGTAGAATCCTGACAAATACAGGATCTTGCTATTCCCTACCACTATGCTGATGTTATCAGAGATAGAGATAGAAATAAGTCAATTACGTGCTTTCTCCTTGAAAACTTTATAACCTATGGAATATGAAATATGAAAAGTCAGCACTGCAAATTAGGTCGGGTAGCAATATATTATTGTGATAGTCAATTTTAGATATCAATTTGGCTGGAATAAGGGATACTCAGAAAACCAGTAAAGCATTATTTCTGAGTAGATCTGTGTCTGTGAGGATGTTTCCAGAAAAGACTGGCATTTGAATCAGTGGACTGAACAAAGAAGATCTGCCATCCAATTGGTTGAGGACCAGAATAGAAAAGGCAGAAGAGGCCAGGCACTGTGGCTCACGCCTGTAATCTCAGCACTTTGGGAGGCCGAGGAGGGCGGATCACGAGGTCAAGAGATCGAGCCCATTCTGGCTAACATGGTGAAACCCCGTCTTTACTAAAAATACAAAAATTAGCTGGTGTGGTGGTGTGCGCCTGTAGTCCCAGCTACTCGAGAGGCTGAGGCGGAGGTTGCAGTGAGCTGAGATCGTACCACTGCACTCCAGCCTAGCGAAAGATCAAGACTCCATCTCAAAAAAAAAAAAAAAAAGGCATGAAAAGGCAAATTTGCTCTCTCTTCTGGAGCAAGGACATCCATCTTCTCTTGCCCTTGGACATCAGAACTCCAGGTTCTCTGGCCTATGGATTCTGGGAGTTTCATCACAACTCCCCAGGTTCTAAGTCCCTTGGACTTGGACTTAGTGATGCCACTAGCTTCCTTGGTTCTACAGCTGGCAGATGGCACGTCATGGAATTTTTCAGCCTCCATAACCACATTAGCCAATTCTCATTAAAAATCCCTTCATATATCTCTATCTATCTCCTTTTGATTCTGTTTTTCTGGAGAATGCTGACAAATATAATTATTAAGTATCAAATGAGTAGCACTGAATTGAATATTCAAGGAACTTGTTAAAAAAGGAGAGCTCTCTATAGACTTAGAGAATGATCAGGGCAGGCACTGTGGAGGAAATAAGTACAAGAATTAAGAGTAGACATCTTGGTTGAATTCAAGTTGTACATATCTAACTAAGTTTCAATTGCTTCATTGGCTGTTTACTTATAAAAATTTCAAAGTGCCACTGAGTAATTAGACATTCTGCCTGAAGCATAGTGAGGGGAGATGTTAAGCCTCTTAAACTGAAAAAAAAAAACAACAACACTGCAAATGCTGCACTTGGAGTTTGGCAGGCTTAAAAGACTGAATTCCTCTCTACCACTTGGAAGAAGTATGATGTTGAACAAACTGCATACTACTTTAAATCTCAGAGTCTTTATATGTAATATGGGAATAACAGTACATATCTCATCTATTATAAACTCATAGTGAGAAATAAATGAAATATAAGGTTCTTAGCACAATGCCTTTCACAGACGAAGTACTCAACCAATATGAAGTGAATGCAAAAACATATCCATATCTCTAAAAACAATGCGACTGAAACTGAAACCAAAACAATACTAAATTTCACATAATTGTAGGAGGAAGTGTCCTGGATAGATTTTACATCAGTGTTATAAGCTAATTTTTCAAAAGATAAAATATCTGTCTTAAAAAAATTATTTTACCCTGGTTCCAAAATCTGACCAGACATTTTTTTTTAAATAAAGAGATAGGGTATCTCTCTGTCACTCAGGCTGGGTGACCTGATGATAGCTCATCATAACCTTGAACTCCTAAGTTCAACTGATCCTCCCGCCTCAGCTATCCAAAGTGCTGGGATTAGAGGTATGAGCCACTGAGTCTACCCTTGACCAGGCTTTTGTAATTTTACCATTCCCACTTTGTGTAAGAACTACTGGAATACAATTTATAACTGAATTTCCTGTGTACATAAGGCATTTATAATGAAAAAATTATATCATTTAAAAAGTATGTTCTGCATTCATACTACAGTACCTTGAGGGATATCCTTAGGAAAGGAATATTTCTTCTTCTTTACAATAACACCTTTATTTTTCACTTTTCTTGTTCCTGGTGATGCTCTAATAATACAACATATTTCTGATGTATTTGCAGGAAACTGAAAAAGAAAAAAGGCAGATATTGCATAATTCCTCCAAATATTATACTTGTATATTGCTTTATTTCAAATGCAACTAGTCTCAATATCTGTATTTATTAGATATTAATAACAGCAAGCATTTATTAAATGCTTACTCCACTCCCAACAGTAATTGGTTTTAAAACATATGTTCATTTAATATTCACAAGAACCAAGCAAGGCAGATTATATTACCTCCATTTTATAAATGAGAAAAGTTTCAGAGAGATTAATTGACTTACTTAAGGATAGGGAGCAAGTAATGGTAGAGTTGAGATTCAAGCATGCTGAAGTGGGAGAGAAAATTTGCATGTTTTATTGAGTTAAAACACAAATTTAAATTTAACTGAGTTAAACACTAAATTCCTTGATTTCTCAACTCTGGTAATTTTGACAATTTCCCATAATAAAGAAATACTGGCCAGGCATAGTGGCTCATGCCTGTAATTCCAATACTTTGAGAGGGACTCCTTGAGGCCAGGAGGACAAGAGAGAGAGAGAGAGAGAGAGAGACAGAGGGAGAGAGAGAGAGAGAGAGAAACAGCATATCTTGCAGAAGTGATATATCTTCTTTTTCAGAATTCAGAAGCAGAGATGTATTTATCAAGGGCTTTTGCTATTTTAAATAAAGGCTATATAGAAACTTCTTATGTAATTTTTTTTTTTTTTTTTTTTTTTGAGACAGGGTCTCATTCTGTTGCCCAGACTGGAGTCCAGTGGCGTGACCTCGGCTCACTGCAACCTCTGCCTCCCAAGTTCAAGTGATTTTCATGCCTCAGACTCCTGAGTAGCTAAAACTACAGGTGTGTGCCACTACATCCAGCTAATTTTTATGTGTTTAGTATAGACAAGGTTTCACCAGGTTGGCTAGGCTGGTCTCTAACTCCTGACCTCAGGTGATCTGCCTGTCTCGGCCTCCCAAAGGTGCTGGGATTACAGGCGTGAGCCACTGTGCCCAGCCAGAAACTTCTTATGTAATTATTTTTATTTTAAATTTTTGTAAGGACATAGTAGGTATAAATATTTACGCAGTGCATGAGATGTTTTGGTACAGAAATGCAATGCATAATAATCACATCTATGGAAAATTGGGTATCCATCCCTCATTGTTTACATTACAAACAATCCAATTATACTCTTTTATTTTTAAATGTACAATTTAAAATACCAGACTTTTATAATTTTACCATTTCCACTTTGTGCAAGAACTCTTAGAATACAATTTATAACTGAATTTCCTGTGTACATAAGGCAATCTCCTATAGTGCTACCGAATACTAGGTCTTATTCATTCTTTCTATTGTTTTGTACCCATTAAACATCCCCAACTTCCCGCACCAACCCCCACCCCCAGCACCTAGCTATCCTTCACAGTGTCTGGTAACTATCCTTCTATTCTCTATCTCCATGAATTCAATTGTTTTGATTTTTAGATCCCACAAATAAGTGAGAACAAGTGATGTCTGTCTTTACGTGCCTGGCTTATTTACCTTAATATAATGACCCCCAGTTCTGTCCATGTTGTTGAAAATGACAGGATCTCATTCATTTTTATGGCTGAATAGTACACCATTGTGTATGAATACCATATTTTGTTTACCCATTCATCTGTTGATGGACACTTAGGTTGCTTTCAAATCTTGGCTATTGTGAACAGTGCTGCAACAAACATGGGAGTGCAGATATCTCTTTGGTATACTGATAAACATAGGAGTGCAGATATCTCTCTGATACACTTTCTTTTGGGTATATACCCAGCAGTGGGATTGCTGGATCATATGGTAGCTCTATTTTTAGTTTGCTTGTTTGATTCTTTTGCCAAGACAGAGTCTTGCTCTGTTGCCCAGGCTGGAGTGCAGTGGCACAATCTCGGTTCAATGCAACCTCCACCTCCCGTATTCAAGCAATTCTCCTGCCTAGGCTCCCAAGTAGCTGGGATTACAGGTGAGCACTACCATGCTCAGCTAATTTTTGTAGTTTTAGTAAAGACAGGGTTTCACCATGTTGGCCGGGCTGGTCTCAAACTCCTGACCCCCTGATCCACCCACCTTGGCCTCCCAAAGTACTGGGATTACAGGCATGAGCCACTGCGCCCAGCCTATTTTTAGTTTTTTTGAGGAACCTCCAGACAGTTCTCCCTAGTGGTTGTACTAATTGACAGTCCTACCGACAATTTTAATAGGAGTTTCCTTTCTCCACATCCTCACTAGCAACTGTTATTGCCTGAGATTTCGATAAAAGTCATTTTAACTAGGGTGAAATAATATCTCATTGTACTTTTGATTTGCATTTCTCTGGTGGTCAGTGATGTTGAACACTTTTTCGTATGCCTTTTTGCTATTTGTGTATTTCCTTTTGAGAAACGTCTTTTCAAATCTTTTCCCCATTTTTGAATCAGGTTATTAGATTGTTTCCTACAGAGGTGTTTGAGCCCCTGGTTATTAATCCCTTGCCAGATGGGTAGTTTGCAAATATTTTTTTCTCATTCTGTGGGTTGTATGTTCATGTTGTTGATTGTTTCCTTTGCTGTACAGAAGCATTTTAACTTGATGTGATCCTATTTGTGTATTTTTGCTTTGATTGCCTGTGCTAATGGAGTATTATTCAATAAGTATTTCCCCAATGTTTCCTTGCAGTAGCGTCATAGTTTGAGGTCTTAAAGTATTTAATCCATTTAATTTTTTGTATGAGGTAAGAGGTAAGGATCAACTTTCATTCTTCTGCATATGGATATCCAGTTTTCCCAGCATTATTTACGGAAGAGACTGTCTTTTTCCCCTTGTGCGTGGTACCATTATGGAAAATGAGCTTGCTGTAGATATGCGAATTTACCCTGGATCCCCTATTATCGCCACCTGGTCCCACCTTTGACAAGTGGGGATTACCATAATCCAAGGTGAGATTTGGGTGGGAACATAGAGACAAACCATATCAATAGCTTTGGCTATTCTGGATCTTTTGTGACTGAATATAAGTTTCAGAATTGTTTTTCCTATTTCTGTGAGGAATGTCATTGGTATTTTTATAGGGATTCCATTAAATTTGCACATTGCATTGAGTAATATGGATATTTTTTATAATATTGACTCTTCTAATCTATGAACATGAAATATATTTCCATTTTTTGGTGTCCTCTCAAATTTCCTTCATGTTTTATAGTTTTCATTGTACAGATCTTTCACTTCTTTGGTAAGGTAAATTCCAGGATATTTATTTTTATCTGTGGCTATTGTAAAAGGGATTGCCTTTTAAATTTATTTTTCAGATTGTTCACTGTTGGCATATAGAAATGCTACTGATTTTGGTATGTTGATTGTGTATCCTGCAACTTTCCTGAATTTATTTATCAGTTCTAATAACTTTTTGGTGGAAATTTTAGTTTTTTCCAAGTATAAGATCACATTATCTGTAAACAAAGATAATTTGACTTCTTCCTTTCCAATTTGGATGCCCTTTATTTCTTTCTCTTATCTGACTCCTCTAGCTAGGACTTCCAACACTATGTTGAATAACAATGGGGAAAGTGAGCATCCTTATCTTGTTCCGGGTTTAAAAAGAAAGGCTTTCAGTTTTTTCTCATGCAGCATGATACTAGCTGTGCATCTGTCATGTATGGCTTTTATTATGTCTGACAGAGCAGAAGCACCGTCATCTTGCACAAACACTACCACTTTAAGTTCCAGCTCCCTTTCTAGCCTCATGCATTTCAAGGAAATCACTTCTAACTATAAGCAGTCAGAAAGAGCAGACAGTAAAACACAGAAAAGACAGCTCTGGCACAGAGGGAGCTGGGGGAATGTCTCTTGGGTAACTACCAAACTTCATACAATGGGCCACAGTAAAACCGTGGAAGAATCATTACATTCTCCTACTAAACTAACCCCTTTATCTTTACGTAATAACCTGCTTTGTCTTTTATTACAGCTTTTGCCTTTAAATCTGTTTTGTCTAAGTATAGCTTACTGCTCTTTTTTTTGGTTTCTATTGGCATAAAATACCTTTTTCCATCCATTTATTTTCAGTTTGTGTGTATCTTTATAGCTTATTGTAAAGTGTGCTTCTTGTAGGCAACAGATCACTGGATCTTGTTTTTCTTTTTAATCCATTCAGCCACTCTATGTCTTTTCATTGGAGAGTTTAGTCCATTTACATTCAATGTTGTTATTGATAATTAGGGATTTACACCTGCAATTTTATTATTTGTTTTCTGGTAGACTGATGGTCTTCTCTTTATTTTTTCCTTCCTTGCTGTCTTCCTTTTAGTGAAGATGATTTGCTCTTGCAGTATGCTTCAATTTCTTGCTTTTTATTTTTTGTGTATCCATTATATGTTTTTTGATTTGTGGTTACCATAAAGCTTGCAAATATTATAACTTATTATTTTGAACTGATAACAACTTAACACTGATTTGCAAAACATGCAAAAGAATATGAAAACTTGATACTTTAACTTTGTCCCCTTGCTTTTTAACTTTTTTTCTCTTTATCTTTTATTATACTGTCTATGTCTTGAAAAGTTGTTGTAGTTATGATTTACTGCTTTGCTGTTTAGTCTTTCTACTTCAGTCAAGAGAAGTTTACACACTATGATAACAATGTATACTATTCTATGTTTTTCTCTGTGCTTACTATTACCAGTGAGTTTTCTACGTTTAGATGATTTCTTATTGTTTATTAACATAACATCCTTTTCTTTCAGAATGAAGAACTCCCTTTAGCATTTCCTGTAGGAAAGGTCTGCTCTTGATGAAATCCCTCAGCTTTTGTTTATCTGTGGAGATCTTTATTTCTCCTTCATGCTTAAAGGATATTTTTGCCAGATATACCATTCTAGAGTAAAAGTTGTTTTCCTTTAGTACTTTTTTTTTTCCTTTAGCACTTTAAATGTGTCATCTCTCTCTCTCCTGGCCTGTAAGATTTCTACTGTAAAGTTTGCTGCCAGATGTATTAGATCTCTATTTTACATTACTTGTTTCTGTTTTCTTGCTGCGTTTAGGATCTTTTCTTTATCCTTGACCTTTCAGTTTGATTATTAAATGCTTTGAGGCAGTCTTTGGATTAAATCTGCTTGGTGTTCTACAGACTTCTTGGCTTTGGATATCGATATCTTTCTCTATGATTGGGAAGTTCTGTTATTATCCCTTTGAATAAACTTTCCACCCCTATCTCTTTCTCTACCTCCTCTTTAAGACCAATAACTCTTAGGTTTGCCCTTTTGAGGCTATTTTCTAGATTTTGTAGGTGTGCTCCATTCTTCATTCTTTCTTCTTTTGTCTTCTCTGTGTCTTTTCAAACAGCCAGTCTTCAAGCTCACTAATTATTTTTTCTGTTTGATCAGTTCTGCTGTTAAGAGACTGATACATTCTTAAGTATGCCAAATTGCAGTTTACATCTCCAGGATTTCTGTTTGACTCTTTTTAATTATTTGAATGTCTTTGTCTAATTTATCTGATAGAATTCTAAATTCCTTCTCTATATTATTTTGAATTTCCTCAAAACAACTATTTTGAATTCTCTGTCTGAAAAGTCATATATCTGTTTTCCAGAATTGGTCCCTGGTGCCTTATTTAGTTCTCCAGTGAGGTCATGATGCTGGTGCTTATAGATGTTCATCAATGTGTAGGCATTCAAGAATTAGGTATTTATTGTAGTCTTTATAGTCTGAGTTTGTTTATGCCTGTCCTTCT
The DNA here is from genome assembly GCF_001604975.1 of Cebus imitator. Lineage (NCBI taxonomy): Eukaryota > Metazoa > Chordata > Mammalia > Primates > Cebidae > Cebus > Cebus imitator. The sequence continues at coordinate 10,405,413 of NW_016107391.1, read as the reverse complement.
TGAGAAGGGTTCTTAGGTATTCCAAGGGACTTGGGCCCCAAGCCCAGTAACACTGGTTTTTGCAGACTTGTAGCAGTACCACCTTGGCAGTGTTAGATAAGATCTAGAAAAATTATCTGGATTCCTAAGCAGAGACTCTTGTTCTTTTCCCTTACTTTCTCCCAAACAAATGGAGTCTCTATCTCTGCTGAGCCACCTGGAACTGAGGGTATGGTGATGCAAGCACCTCTGTAACTACCACCAATAGGACTAAGCTGGGTCAGACCTGAAGCCAGCACAGCATTAGACCTTGCCCATGGCCTTTCCCTTCAGTGTGGTAAGTTCTCCCAGGACCCAGGCTCTCAAGAATGAGCAAGCAACCAAAAACTATCAATCATGAATAAAATGCAGGCCAGGCGCAGTGGCTCACACCTGTAATTTCAGTACTTTGGAAAGTCAAAGAGGGAGGATCACTCGAGTACAGGAATTCAAGACCAGCCTGGGAAGCATAGTGAGACTTGACTCTAAAAAAAAGAAAACAAAAAAAATAACAAACAGAAAACATAGCCAGGTGTGGTGGTCCACACCTGTAGCCATAGCTACTCAGGAGGCTGCGACAGGAGAATCACTTGAGCCCAAGAGTTCAAGGTTACAGTAAGATATAATCCCACTACTGCACTCTAGCTAGGTAACAGAGAAAGACATCCTGTCTCAAAAAAAACCAAAAACCAGGAATGAAAAGCAGATTTGAAAACAAAACAATCAGAATTTCTTGAAATAAAAAATAAAGTTGTTAAAATAAAAAATTCAGTGAAAGGCTTAAGAAGCAGATACATAAAGAGAGAATTACTAATGAAACTGCCCAGACTATAGCAAATAAATGAAAAATATTGAACAGAGGTTGAAAGATGTGGAGGATAGAATGAGGCCTAACATTTGATAATTACCATTCCAGAGAGAATATAATAAATAATAGTTGAAAAATTTCTCAACCTAATACAAGACATGAATCTACAGATTTAGGAAGCCCAATCCCAAGAAAAATTAAAATTTACAAAGAACAGCAAACAAAATTAATAATCAAGCCAGGTGCAGTGACTTACTGTAATCCCAATACTTTGAGAGGTTCAGGCAAGAGGATCACTTGAGGCCAGGAGTTCAAAACTAACTTGGGTAACATAGTGAGATCTCATTTTACTAAAAGTAAAAAAATAGCTGGGCATGGTGGCATGCATCTGTAGTCCCAGCTACTCAAGAGGCTAAGGTGAAAGGATCACCTGAGCCCAAGAGGTCAAGGATACACTGAGCCATGATCTTACGACTGCACTCTAGCCTGGGTGACAGAGTGAGACCCTGTCTTAAAAAATCATCATCATGATCATCCACTTATGTACACATTCCAGTAAAATTATAGCACACCCCAGACAAAGAGACCTTAACAGAATCCAGAAAGAAAAGATACATTGTGTCAGGCCCCAAGACCACTCTTAGGCTCTGTGATTTGCTAGGACTCACAGGACTTAGAAAAGCTGTTATACCATGGTTAGAGTTTATTATAGCAAAAGGATACTGATTAAAATCAGCAAAGGGAAAAGATACAGGGCCAAGCCAAGGAGCAGAAGCTTCCAGTTGTCCTCCTTCAGTGGAGTCACATGGTCAGCAGTTAATTCTCCCATGTACAAAGGGGAAGCTCAGTGAGCCTTGGGGTCAGGGTTTCTATTTGGGGTCAGTCACACAGGCATGTAGTTCCTTCATGACAGACCTCAGCTACTCAGCCCCCAGAGGTCAAACAGATACAGGGTAGACCAAAGCCTCAGGCATCAAAAACAATATTTACCATAAATCACATTGTTTGCATAAACTATCTGGCAAAACCCAAGGCCTCAGTCATATGAAAACATTCTTATGAAAAAGAATACTCCAAGGACTCAGAGGTTATCTCCCAGGAGCCTGGCCACAGGACAGTCTTAAGGACCTTGGGAATGTGCAAGCCTATTGAGTTAACCCTTTCCTGCATATGTATTTTGCAAGGAAATGACAATCATACTAATAGGACAACTGTAATTGCAACATGTAAGTCAAAAGATAGTGTAAATGATACCATAAAAGAGCAGAGAGAAAATGACTGTCAACTTAGAAATGTGAACCAAGAAAAACTATCTTTTGAGAATAAAGGCAAATTAAAGGCATTTTTTAAAAAACCTAATGCAATCTACCACCACAGACTGTCATTAAATAAACTAATCTAAATGGTGAATTTTTCTTGTTCTCTTTTTTTTACTAGAAATAGAGTCTCACTATGTTGCTCAGGCTGGTCTTGTATTCCTGGGCTCAAGCGATCCTCTCACCTTGACTTCCCAAAGTGCTGAGATTACAGGCATGAGTCACTGTTCCTAGCCTAAATGGTGAATTTCAAAATGAAGAAAAATAATCTGATAAGGATGTTCTAAGAGGAAAGGATAAAAGATAAGTAAATTTAAATATATTTAATATAAACAAACATTGTCTAAATCATAGCAATAATGCTGATTATTATATTTTTGGGTTAAAGAAAGGTCAGAACCAAAATACTATACAATAAAAATATGTAAGTTAGGAGAGGATCATTGAACTTAAAGGTATTATAAGGTTTTTATATTTTTTCACCAACAAATTTGAGTTACTGTTTAATTTTTAGACATTACTAACTTAAATATGTCTAGTTTGGCTCTGTGCCCCACCCAAATCTCATCTTGAATTGTAATCTAAATTATAATCCTGTGTTGGAGGAGGGACCTGGTGGGAGGTGACTGGATCCTGGAGGCAGTTTCACCCATGCTGTTCTTGCAATAGAGTGAGTTCTCATGAGATTTGGTTAAGTGTCTGGCATTTTCCCTGTGCTCTCTCCTTCCTACCACCTTGTGAAGAAGGCACCTGATTTCCCTTCGCCTTTCACCATGATTGTAACTTTCTTAAGGCCTTCCCAGTCATGCAGAACTGTGAGTCAATTAAACCTCTTTCCTTTATAAATTACCCTGTCTCAGGTAGTATCCTTACAGCAGTATGAGAATGGACTAATGAAAGGTTAAAAAAAAAAATAGAAAGTATAAATTCTAACACAGTATGGGAAAGAAGTGAAATTTAAAAAGTTTAAAAATTTTTTTTAAATTTTAAGAGTTTCACTGTGTTGCCCAGACACAATCATGGCTTACTGCAGCCTCAAACTCCTGGGCTCAAGTGATCCTCCCACCTCAGCCTCCTGAGTTGCTAGAACTACAGGCATGTGCCATGATGCCTGGCTATTTTTTTTTTCTTTTGTAGAGACAGGGTCTCTCTATGTTGACCGGGCTGGTTTTGAACTCCTGACCTCAAGCAATCCTCCAGCTTTAGCCTCCCAAAGGGCTGATAATCAAGTGTGGGCCACTATGACCAGCTAAAATTGCTTTTTCAATGAATTGAAAATTGTTAAGAAGAAAAGGAAGCATTCAAAAAATTGGATAAAAGGAAATAATAATTACGACCACAGAAACAAGTCCCAGTATATCAATAATCACAGTACATATAAATGGACTAAATTTGAAAGCTAAAAGAGTTTGTCAGACTGGAAGAAAAATCCAGATATTTACAAGAGACCTACTATAAACATAAAGCTGTGAGAAGGTTGAAAATAACAGATATTTTATTTTGTAAATATTTATCTTGTAAATCCAGATACTTACAAGAGACCTACTATAAACATAAAGCTGTGAGAAGGTTGAAAATAACAGATATTTTATTTTGTAAATATTTATCTTGTAAATCCAGATACTTACAAGAGACCTACTATAAACATAAAGCTGTGAGAAGGTAGAAAAAGATATGCCAAAGAAATATGTAAAGAAAGGGGGATAACTATATGGTGGACAAAACAATTCAAGACAAAAGAAAACATTATTAGAAGCAGAAAAGCCTGCTAAAGAATGAAAACAGGTTCAGTTCACCAGAAAAACATAACAATCAGAAATATACATGGAATAAATAAAAGAGCTTCAAAATATATAAAGCAAAAATTTATAGATCTATAGGAAGAAAGTAATAAATCTACCATCATAACAGTGGCTAATTTCAACACATTCCTCTATATTATTGATGGCTTAAATTATAAGATATTAGGAAAGAGAGAAATATTAAAAAACAGAATTAACGAGTTTTGTTTAATTGACATATGGGGAAACTCTACCTATCAACAATTACAGAATAAACATTACTTTCAAATACATGCAACATTTAATAAAAATTGACTATGTATTAGGCTATAATGCATCTATCAATACATTTCAAAAGAATTTGCTGGGCTTAGTAGTGTACACCTGTGGTCCCAGCTCCTCAGGAGGCTGAGGTGGATCACTAGAGCCCAGGAGTTTGAGGCCATGAATGCACCACTGCGCTCCAGCCTGGGTGACAGAGCAAGAACCTGTCTCAAAGAAAAAATATATATATTAAGATTAGAAGATGTAGTAACCATGAAATAGTGAAGTACCCAGAGAACAAAAAAGAACTCTTGTACATTAAAGTACATTAAAAATATTATTGCATAGTGCAAAAGCTTTAATATAAGATTTGTTTTGTTTTGTTTTGAGATACGTCTGGCTCTGTTGCCTGGGCTGGAGTGCAGTGGCATGATCTCATGATCTTGGCTCACTGCAACCTCTGTCCCCTGTGCTCAAGTCATCCTCCTACCTCAGCCTCCTGAGTAGCTGGGACTATAGGCACACACCACCATGTGCAACTGATTTTTGTATTTTCTTGTAAAGAGGGGATTTCACCATGTTGCCCAGGCTGGTCTCAAACTCCTGAGCTCGAGCAATTTGCCTGCCTTTGGCCTTCCAAAGTGCTGGGATTATAGGCGTAAGCCACGGTGCCTAGCCTAATATAAAATTTGGAAGGTAAATTCGAGGAAATCTTACAGAGAGTAGAACACAATGACAAAAGGATTTTAGAAAAAGATAGGAAGATGAGAAGACCAATACAGGAAGCCCAACCTCCATATAACAGATGCTCAAAAAAAGAAAGAAGTAGAGATTATCAATGAAATAATTTTTATAATTTCCCCAAACCAAGTGCATATTTTTCCAAATTAAAAGAATCCACCATGTTCTAACATATTACATAGAAAAAGACTCATACTAAAGCACATTTCAAAGAATCCATACCAGAGATGCAACACTTTCTCTGACTACAATGTAATTAAGTTGGAAGTGTACAACAAATATATAAGCTAAAAGTTTTCATACACTCAGAATTCTAAAATCGACATTTCTAAGGAACTCCCGGCTCAAAGGGAAAATCATAATGGAATTTAAAACTACATAAACCCAAATAATACTGAAATTATAACCTATAAAATTTGTTGGATAAAGCTAAACCAGTACTAAGCAATGTATAAAATAAGCTGAAAGAAAATAGAAAAAAAAAAAGTCAATAAAGATAAAAGCAGAAACCACTGAAGCACATCATCTTAAAATTTCACAACACGAGGGACAAGGAGAAGATCCCTCTATCTTCCACAGAGAAATAGTTGATCATTAATAAAGAAGGAGAAATCAGCATGGCTTTCCAAAGCAACACTGGAAGCTAGAATTATAATAAAGTTATGCTGAAAAAAAATTATAAAGCTCTCTAGCCAACTTAAGTAGATGAAATAAAAACATTTTTAGTCATGAAAAGTCTTAATTTCTATATCATGTACTCTTTCATAGGAATCCAATGGAAAACTAGCTCCTAAAAACAGAGAAAGCCATGGGATGGGGAAAACAGAAGATTGGCAAAGTGAATTCTCAGGATGATGGTATGAGGAGATCCCAGGATGGGGCACAGAGGGCAATAGCACCCTATGTGAGAACAGGTCAGAATGCTCTAGGAGACATTTCCCTAGTAAACTGAAATTTGTAGTAAATTTGGTGAATCTGAAGATCTAAAGAGGCAATATAGGCAATCAGCAAAGAGTTTAGGATGGACTAGACAGAAAAATAAGAAAACAAGTGTTATGGGTTGAATTGTGTTCACCCCAAAAAAGATACGTTGAAGTCCTAACCCCTAGTACTTGTGAAGGTGACCTTATTTGGAAATAGAGTCTCTGCAGATGAAATCAAGTTAAGATAAGGTTGTTAGGATGGGCTTTAATCTGACTGGTGTCCTTATAAGAAGAGGGAAATTTGAACACAGACACAGACACACAAGGAGAACACATGCGAAGGCACAACAACGACAAAGGGGAAAGACAGTCATGTGAAGATAGGAGGTAGATATCGGAGTTATGCTTCCACAAGCCAAGAAATGCCTGAGTGTAACAGAAGACAGAAGACAGTGCCTCCCCTCAAGTCTGTGAAGGAAGCATGGCCCTGCCAACACCTTGATTTGAGACTTCTGGCCTCCACAACTGAAAGAATATATTTCTGTGGTTTTAAGAAACCATCTAGTTTTGGTTCTTTGTTACAGCATCTCTAGGGCATTAATACAAGAAGCAAACAAGATAATAATTTACTCTAGAAGAAACACACAAAAAAAGTGGTCACAGTTTACCATACGCCATAAATTGGGTAGAATCTCCACTGATTTTAAGATATATGAGACTGGGCATGGTGACTTACACCTGTAATATCAGCACTTTAGGAGGCTGAGGTGGGTGGATTGTTTGTTGATAATGGAAGTTCTAGATCAGCCTGGGCAATGTGATGAAACCCTGTCTCTACAATTAAAAAAATATATACAAAAATTAGCCAGGTGTGCTGACACATGCCTGTAGTCCCAGCTACTTGGGAGGCTGAGGTGGGAGGATCAACTGAGCCTGGGACGTCGAGGCTACAGTGAGTCATTATCATGCCACTGCACGCCAGCCTGGGCAACAGAGTGAGATCCTGTCTGAAAAAAAAAAAAAAAGAAAAAGATGTATGAAACAGAAAACAAAACAAACTTAAAGACTATTTGCATTGCAAAAGAAAGAATGAAACTAGGCAATGATCAGAGATATAACAGAAAATGAGCTTAACATATTTTCAAAAGAAAGATATCTGCTCATCAAGATTCTCATCTTCCTTTTGGTTATAAAGTTTTTCACCTGACCACAGAAGTAAGCAAGTGACCCAGGATTAGCCAATTACAGTTTACCATTTCCCTGACAATGATAATTGGTCCAAAATGCAGGCACATGACACAGTCAAAGCTAACTGGAGCCCATAACCAGGACTGAAAAACATAAACACATTGAAAGAAACCTCTCCCCTTCAATCTAGTCTATGATAAAGTAAGCCATAAGAGATGGGTGGAAGTCTGTTTCTTGGGTGGAAGCCCAAAAAAATGAAGTAAATCAAAGATAGGTTAAGATTTTAAAAACAAGAACAAACAAAACCTAGAAGTTTGAAGAGGACTTTGGGTTTTGTTTTGTTTTTGTTTTCTTTGGAGACAGAGTCTCATTCTGTAACTGAGGCTGGAGTGCAATAATGCAATCTCAGCTCACTGCAACTTTCGCCTCCTGGGTTCAAGTGATTCTCCAGCCTCTGCGTCCAGAGTAGCTGGGACTACAGGTGTGCACCACTGCACCCGGCTATTTTTGTATTTTTAGAAGAGTCGGGGTTTTGACATGTTGGCCAGAAAGGTCTTGAATTCCTGACCTCAGGTAATCCACCTGTGTTGGCCTCCCAAAATGCTAGGATTACAAGCATGAATTGAAGAAGACTTTCTAGCAACATCCACTAAAGTTTGGATTTAACACTCTCCTTCCCAGTTATACGAGTCAATAAATCCTCTTTTGGCCAGGTATGGTGGCTCATACCTATAATTTCAGCACTTTGGGAAGCCAGGGCAGTAGGACTGCTTGAGGTCAGGAGTTTGAGACCAGTCTGGGCAACAAAGTAAGACCACTGTCTTAACAAAAAAAAAATGAAAAATTAGCCAGTCATGGTACCACATGCTTATAGTCCTAGCTATTCAGGAGGTTGAAGTGGGAGGACTGCTTAAACCCAGAGATTACAGTGAATTATATCACATCACTGTGCTCCAGCCTGGGTGACAGAGCAAGACCGTGTCTCAATCAATCAATCAATCAATCAGGAAGTCAAAATCCTCTGTCTACAATTTTTTTTTTTGGCTTACACTATTTGAGGGTTTTTTTTTGTGTGTGTGTGATGGCTACTGTATTAGTCTGTTTTCATGCTGCCAATAAAGACATACCTGGGACTAGGAAGAAAAAGAGGTTTAACTGGACTTACAGTTCCACATGGCTGGGGAGGCCTCAGAATCATGGAAGGAGGTGAAAGATAATTCTTACATCATGGCAGCAACAGAAAATGAGGAAAAAGCAAGCACGAAAACGTCTGATAAATCCATCAGATCTCGTAAGCTTATACACTATCACAAGAATAGCATGGGAAAGACTGGCCCCCATGATTCAATTACCTCTCCCTGGATCCCTCCCACAACACATGGGAATTCTGGGAGATCTAATTCGAGATTCAGGTGGGGACGCAGCCGAACCATATAATTCTGCCCCTGGCCCCTCCAAATCTCATGTCCTCACATTTCAAAGTCAATCATGCCTTCCTAACAGTCCTCCAAAGTCTTAACTCATTTCAGCCAAAAGTCCACAGTACAAAGTCTCATCTGAGACAAGGCAAGTCCCTTCCCACCTATGAGCCTGTAAAATCAAAGGCAAGCTACTTACTTCCTAGATACAATGGGGGTACAGGCATTGGGTAAATACAGCTATTTCAAATGGGAGAAATTGGCCAAAATAAAGGGGTTATAGGGCCCATGCAAGTCCAAAATCATGCAGGGTGCTCAAATTTTAAAGCTCCAAAATAACCTTTTTTTTTTTTTAATTTTAACTTTTATATATTTATTTATTTTACTTTATTTTTTAAGTTCTACTATTTACCTTTTTAAAATTTTTCTTTTTTATTTTTTAAAATATATGTATATTTTATTGCACTTTAGGTTCTTGGGTATATGTGAAGAACATGTAAGATTGTTGCATAGGTATACATAGCAGTGTGGTTTACTGCCTTCCTCCCCATCACCTATGTCTGGCATTTCTCCCCATGTTATCCCTCCCCAACTCCCTACCCCCTGCTGTCCCTCCCCTAGTCCTCCTCAACAGACTCCAGTGTATTACGCTCCCTTCCCTGTGTCCATGTGTTCTCATTGTTCAACACCCGTCTGTGAGTGAGAACATGCAGTGTTTGATTTTCTGTTCTTGTGTTGGTTTGCTGAGAATGATGGTTTCCAGGTTCATCCATGTCCTTACAAAGGACACGAGCTCATCGATTTTTATGGCTGCATAGCATTCCAGGGTGTATATGTGCCACATTTTCCCTGTCCAGTCTATCATCAATGGGCATTTGGGTTGGTTCCAGGTCTTTGCTATTGTAAACAGTACTGCAATGAACATTCGTGTGCATGTGTCCTTATAGTAGAACGATTTATAATACTTTTGTTGTATACCCAGTAATGGGATTGCTGGGTGAAATGGAATTTCTATTTCTAGGTCCTTGAGGAATTGCCACACTGGCTTCCACAATGGTTGAACTAATTTACACTCCCACCAACAGTGTAAAAGTGTTTCTATTTCTCCACATCCTCTCCAGCGTCTGTCTCCAGATTTTTTAATGATCGCTATTCTAACTGGTGTGAGATGGTATCTCAATGTGATTTTGATTTGCATTTCTCTAATAACCAGTGATCATGAGCATTTTTTCACGTTTGTTGGCCTCATATATGTTACCCACTTTTGAACGGGTTTGTTTGTTTTTTTCTTGTAAATCTGTTTTAGCTGTTGCAGATTCTGGATATTAGCCCTTTGTCAGATGGGTGGATTGCAAATATTTTTTCCCATTCTGTTGGTGGCCGGTTCACTCTAACAATTGTTTCTTTTGCTGTGCAGAAGCTCTGGAGTTTAATTAGATCCCATTTGTCTATTTTGGCTTTTGTTGCCAATGCTTTTGGTGTTGTAGTCATGAAGTCCTTGCCTATGCCTATGTCCGGAATGATTTTGCCTAGGTTTTTCTTCTATGGTTTTTATGGTGTTAGGTCTTATGTTTAAGTCTTTAAACCATCTGGAGTTAATTTTAGTGTAAGGTATCAGGAAGGGGTCCAGTTTCTGCTTTCTGCACACGGCTAGCCAGTTTTTCCAACATCATTTATTAAACAGGGAATCCTTTCCCCATTCCTTGTTTTTGTCACGTTTGTCAAAGATCAGATGGTTGTAGACATGTGGCGTTGCCTCTGAGGCCTCTGTTCTGTTCCATTGGTCTATATCTCTGTTTTGGTACCAGTACCATGCTGTTTTGATTACTGTAGCCTTGTAGTATAGTTTGAAGTCAGGTAGCATGATGCCTTCAGTTTTGTTCTTTTTGCTTAGAATTGACTTAGCTATGCATGCTCTCTTTTGGTTCCATATGAAGTTTAAGGTGTTTTTTTTTTTTCCAGTTTTGTGAAGAGGGTCATAGGTAGCTTGATGGCGACAGCAATGAATCTATAAATTCTTTTGGGCAGTATGGCCATTTTCACAATATTGATTCTTCCTAACCATGAGCATGGAATGTTGTTCCATCTGTTTGTGTCCTCTCTCATTTCCTTGAGCAGTGGTTTGTAGTTCTCCTTGAAGAGGTCCTTTCCACCTTTGTTAGTTGTATTCCTAAGTATTTTATTCTCTTTGTGGCAATTATGAATGGCAGTTCATTCTTGATTTGGCTCTCTTTAAGCCTGTTATTGGTGTATAGGAATGCTTGTGATTTCTGCACATTGATTTTGTATCCTGAGACTTTGCTGAAATTGCTTATCAGTTTCAGATGATTTTGGGCTGAGATGATGGGGTCTTCTAAATATACAATCCTGTCTTCTGCAAATAAAGACAATTTGACTTCCTCCTTTCCTAATTGAATACACTTTATTTCTTTTTCCTTGCCAGATTACTCTGGCTAGAACTTCCAATTTTCTATTGAATAGGAGTGGTGAGAGAGGACATCCTTGTCTTGTGCCACATTTCAAAAAGAATGCTTCCAGTTTTTGCCTAGTCAGTATGATATTGACTGTGGGTTTGTCATAAATAGCTTTTATTATTTTGAGATACATTCCATCAATACCTAGTTTATTGAGAGTTTTTAGCATAAAGCGCTGTTGAAATTTGTCAAAGGCCTTCTCTGCATCTATTGAGATAATCATGTAGTTTATGTCTTTGGTTCTGTTTATGTGGTAAATTACGTTTATAGACTTGTGTATGTTGAACCAGCCTTGCATCCCTGGGATGAAGACTACTTGATCATGATGGATACACTTTTCATGTGCTGTTGCAATCCGTTTGCAAGTATTTTATTGAAGATTTTAGCATCAATGTTCATCATGTATATTGGCCTGAAGTTTTATTTTCTTGTTGAGTCTCTGCCGGGTTTTGGTATCAGCATGATGGTTGGTCTCGTAAAATGATTTGGGGAGGATTCCCTCTTTTTGGATTGTTTGGAATAGTTTCAGAAGTAGTGGTACCAGCTAGCGTTTGTATGTCTGGTAGAATTCACCTGTGAACCCATCTGGACCTCAGCTTTTTTTGGTTTATAGGCTATTAATTCCTGCCTCAACTTCAGTCCTTGTAATTGGTCTATTCAGGGTTTTGACTTCTTCCTGGTTTAGGCATGGCAGGAGGCAAGTGTCCAGGAATTTATCCATTTCTTCCAGGTTTACTGATTTATGTGCATAGAGTTCTTTGTAATAATCTCTGATGCTAGTTTGTATTTCTGTGGAATCAGTGGTGATATCCCTTTTATCATTTTTTATTGCATCTATTTGATTCTTCTCTTTATTCTTTTTTATTAATCTGGTTAGTGCTTTATTTTGTTGATCTTTTCCAAACACCAGCTCCTGGATTTATTGATTTTTTGAAGGGTTTTTTGTGTCTCTATCTCCTTCAGTTCTGCTCTGATCTTAGCTATTTCTTGTCTTCTGCTAGCTTTTTAGTGTTTTTGATCTGATAGAGTGTCGATTTTAGATATTTCCTGGCTTCTCATGTGGGCATTTATTGCTATACATTTTCCTCTAGACACTGCTTTAAATGTGTCCCAGAGATTCTGGTATGTTGTGTCTTCGTTCTCATTGGTTTCGAAGAACATCTTTATTTCTGCCTTCATTTCATTGTTTATCCAGTTAACATTCAAGAAATAGTTGTTCAGTTTCCATGAAGCTGTGTGGTTCTGAGTTAGTTTCTTAATCCTGAGTTCTAATTTGATTGTACTGTGGTCTGAGAGACTGTTATGATTTCTGTTCTTTTGCATTTGCTGAGGAGTGATTTACTTCCAATTATGTGGTCAATTTTAGAGTAATTGTGATGTGGTGCTGAGAAGAATGTATATTCTGTGGATTTGGGGTGGAGAGTTCTGTAAATATCTATTAGGTTTGCTTGGTCTGGATCTGAGTTCAAGTCCTGGATATCCTTGTTAATTTTCTGTCTCATTGATCTGTCTAATATTGATAGTGGAGTGTTAAAGTCTCCCACTATTATTGTCTGGGAGTCTAAGTCTATTTGTAGGTCATTAAGAACTTGCTTTATATATCTGGGTGCACCTGTATTAGGCTCCTATGTATTTAGGATCCTTAGCTCTTCTTGTTGCATTGATCCTTTTACCATTGTGTAATGCCCTTCTTAGTCTCTTTTGATCTTTGTTGGCTTAAAGTCTATTTTATCAGAGACTAGGATTGCAACTCCTGCTTTTTTTGCTCTCCGTTTGCTTGGTAAATCTTCCTCCATCCCTTTATTTTGAGCCTTTGTGTATCCTTGCATGTGAGATGGGCTTCCTGGATACAGCACACCAATGGGTTTTGGCTTTTTATCCAATTTGCCAGTCTGTGTCATTTGATTGGGGCATTAAGCCCATTTACATTTAGGGTTAATATTGTTATGTGTTAATTTGATCCTGCCATTTTGATGCTAGCTGGCTGTTTTGCCCATTAGTTGACACAGTTTCTTCATTGTGTCAATGCTCTTTACCATTCGGCACGTTTTTGGAGTAGCTGGTACTGGTTGTTCCTTTCTATGTTTAGTGCTTCTTTCAGGAGCTCTTTCAAGGCAGGCCTGGTGGTGAAGAAATCTCTCCACAATTGCTTGTTTGCAAAGGATTTTATTTTTCCTTCACTTATGAAGGTTAGTTTGGTTGGATATGAGATTCTGGGTTGAAAGTTCTTTTCTTTAAGGATGTTGAATATTGGCCCCCACTCTCTTCTGGCTTGTAGGGTTTCTGCTGAGAGATCCCCTGTGAATCTGATAGGCTTCCCTTTGTGGCTAACCCGACCTTTCTCTCTGGCTGCCCTTAGCATTTTTTCCTTCATTTCAACCATGGTGAATCTGTCAAATATATGTCTTGAGGTTGCTCTTCTTGAGAAATATCTTTGTAGTGTTCTCTGTGTTTCCTGGACTTGAATATTGGCCTGACTTTCAAGGTTGGGGAAGTTCTCCTGGATAGCATCCTGAAGAGTATTTTCCAGCTTGGATTCATTCTCTCCATCACATTCAGGTACACCTATCAAACGTAGATTAAGTCTTTTTACATAATCCCATATTTCTTGGAGGCTTTGTTCATTTCTTTTCACTCTTTTTTCTCTAATCTTGCCTTCTCATTTTATTTCATTGAGTTGATCTTCAATCTCTGATATCCTTTCTTCTGCTTAGTCAATTCAGCTATTGAAACTTGTGTACGCTTCGTGAAGTTCTCATGTTTTGTTTTTCAGCTCCATCAGTCCATTTATATTCTTTTGTAAGCTGTTTATTCTCGTTAGCATTTCGTATAACATTTTTTCAAAGTTCTTAGTTTCTTTGCATTGGGTTAGAACATGTTCTTTTAGCTCAGAGAAGTTTATTACCCACTTTCTGAAGCCTGTTTCTGTCAATTCATCAGACTCATTCTCTATCCAGCCTTATTCTCTTGCTGGTGAGGAGTTGTGATTCCTTGGCAGTGGAGAGGCATTCTGGTTTTAGGTGTTTTCATCCTTTTTGTGCTGGTTTCTTCCCATCTTTGTGGATTATCTACCTGTGATCTTTGTAGCTGGTGACTTTTGGATGGGGTCTCTGAGCGGACATCCTTTTTGTTGATGATGAAGTTATTTCTTTCTATTTTTTATTTTTCCTTCTAACAGCCAGGCTCCTCTGCTGTAGGACTGCTGGAGGTCCACTCCAGACCATGCTTGCCTGGGGATCACCTGCAGTGGCTGCAGAACAGTAAGGGTTGCTGCCAGTTTCTTCTGTGATCTTTGTCCCAGAAGTATATCTGCCAGATATCAGCCTGAGCTCTCCTTTATGAGGTGTCTCTTTGGATTTATGGGGTTGGAGAGCTGCTTGAGGAGACAGTCTGTCCGTTATAGGAGCTCAAGTGTTGAGCTGTGAGCTCCATTGTTCCATTCAGAGCTGCTGGGCAGGTACATTTAAGTCTGCTGCAGCACAGCTCATAACCACCATTTTAACCCAGGTGTTCTGTCCTGGGAAGATGGGGCTTTATTTATACTTTCCTGATGTGCTGCTGCCTTTTTGCAGAGATGCTCTGTGCAGCGAGGAGGTAGTCTAGTCACAGTCTGCCAGCAGAGGTGTTGCTGAGCTGCCGTGGGCTCTGCCCAGCTGCTGTGTGAACTTCCTTGCAGTTGTGTTTATAGAGATATAGTTAGAACTGCCTCAGTAATGGCAGTCTGTCTCAGTAATGGTGGACTGTCTCTGTAATGGCAGACTGCCTCGGTAATGGCAGGCTGCCTCGGTAATGATGGACTGCCTCAGTAATGGTGGACTGCCTTGGTAGTGGTGGACAACCTCGGTAATGGCTGACGCCCTTTCTCCCACAGAGCTGGACCATCCCAGATCCAGCTGTGCTTGCTGTGAAACTCTCAGTCCAGAACGTTGCAGATTGCTGGTCTTTGTGGGTGTGGGACCCGCCGAGCCAGATCACCTGGTTTCCTGTTTCAGCCCCCTCTTTTTGAGTTGAATGGGCAACTCTGTCTCCCAGGCATCCCAGGCACCAATTGAAACGGCATCCAGATTTGTGTGAGTTTTTGTGTGGAGACCCACTGCACTGGCTGAAAAAGCTGTGCTGGAGACTCATGGCACTTTTCCACCTGGGAATCTCCTGGTCTGTGGGCAGTAAAAATTTGTTTGGAAATGCAGTGATCACTCACCCTCTGCGTTCTCATTGGGAACTGCACTCCAGAGCTGTTCCTATTCGGCCATCTTGGATTGTCCTCACCAAAATGATCTTTTTTGACTCCAGGTCACACTGATGCAAAAGGTGGGTTCCCACAGTCTTACACAGCTCCACCCCTGTGGCTTTCCAGAGTACAGACTTTCCCCTGGCTGCTTTTATGGGCTGGCATTGAATGCCTGCAGCTTTTCCAGGTGCACAGTGCAAGCTGTCGGTGGATCTACCATTCTAGGGTCTAGAGGACAGAGATCCTCTTCTCACAACTCCACTAGGCAGTGCCTCAGTAGGGATTCTGTGTGGGGGATCCAACCCTACATTTTCCTTCTGTACTGCCCTAGAAGTGAGAATCCTGCCCCTGCAGCAAAATTCTGCCTGGGCATCCAGGTGTTTCCATATATCTTTTGAAATCTAAGCAGAGGTTCCCAAACCTCAATCCTTGACTTCTGTGCACCCACAGACTAAACACTGTGTGGAAGCTGCCAAGGCTTGAGGCTTTCACCATGTGAAGCCTGCCCAAGCTCTACATTGACCCCTTTCAGCTACAGCTAGAGCAGCTAAGATGCAGGACACCAAGTCTCGAGGCTGCATACAGCATGGGGATCCTGGGCCTGACCCAGAAAACCACTTTTTCCTTCTAGCCCTCCAGGCCTATGATGGGAGGGGCTGCCATGAAGACCTCTGATAAGCCCTGGAGACATTTCCCCCAGTATCTTGGGGATTAACATTTGGCTCCTTGTTACTTATGCAAATTTCTGCAGCCAGCTTGAATTTCTCCTCAGAAAATGGAATTCTCCTTTCTATCACATTGTCAGGCTCCACACTTTTGAAACTTTTATGCCCTGCTTCTCTTTTAAAACAAAATGCTGGCCAGACATGGTGGCTCATGCCTGTAATCCCAACACTTTGGGAGGACAGACAGGAGGACTGGAAGTCAAGAGATCGAGACGATTCTGGCCAACACGGTGAAACCCCATCTCTACTAAAAATACAAAAATTAGCTGGGTGTGTTGGCAGACACCTGTAGTCCCAGCTACTCAGGAGGCTGAGGCAGGAGAATCACTTGAACCTGGTAGAGGTGGAGGTTGCAGTGAGCCAAGATTGCACCACTGCACTCCAGCCTGGTGACAGAGTGAGACTCCATCTCAAAAAACAAAACAAACAAACAAAAAACAGAATGCTTTTAATAGCACCCAAGTCACCTCTTGAATGCTTTGCTACTTAGAAATTTCTTCTGCCAGATACCCTAAATCATCTCTCTCAAGTTCAAAGTTCCACAAATCTCTAGAGTAGGGTTAAAATGCTGCCAGTCTCTTTGCTAATATGCCAAAACATGACAAGATTCACCTTTGCTCTACTTCCCTACAAGTTCTTCATCTCCAAGACCACCTCAATCTGGGCCTTACTGTTCATATCACTATCAGCATTTTTGTCAAAGCCATTCAACAAGTCTCTAGGAGGTTCCAAACTTTCCCACGTTTTCATGTCTTCTTCTCAGCTCTCCAAACTGTTCCAAACTCTCCCTGATACTGAGCTCCACAGTTGCTTCCACATTTTGGTGTATCTGTTCAGCAACGCCCCACCTCTTTGGTATCAATTTACTCTATTAGTCCATTTTCACTCTGCTTAAAAAGACATACCTGAGACTTGGAAGAAAAAGAGGTTTAATTGGACGTACAGTTCCACATAACTTGGGAGGCCTTAGAATCATGACAGGAGGCAAAAGGTACTTCTTACATGGTGGCTAGAGAACATGAGGAAGAAGCAAATGCAGAAACCCCTGATAAACCCATCAGATCTTGTGAGACTTATTCACTATCATGAGAATAGCACTGGAAAGACCAGCCCCCATGATTCAATTACTTCCCTCTGGGTCCCTCCCAGACAACACATGGGAATTCTGGGACATACAATTCAAGTTGAAAGTTAGGTGGGGACACAGTCAATCCATATCAGTAACCAAAGAAACCTCTGAAATATAACAAGAAATTAATGTCTACCAAGTTCTAAGAAGAAAACCCAAGATTTTTATATTTATATTTCCTTTGTCTGTACCTAAAAATATCCTCAGATAATAAAAACTCCAAAAGTTAATCACTGCATTCTTCATGATGTAAGAGCTAGTATTATTGCAACATTGGTTGGTAACTCACATTTTATTTTCATAATTTAAAAGACTGAAGTGTTTAAAAGTATTATTGTCTGGGTACAGTAATCCCAGTACTTTGGGAAGTAAGGCAGGCAGATCACTTAAGCCGAGGAGTTCTAGAGACCAGCCCGAGAAACATGACAAAACTGTCTCTGCAAAAAATACGAAATTAGCTGGACATGGTGGTGCATGCCTGTAGCCCCACCTACTCAGGAAGCCAAACTGAGAGGATATCTTGAGCCTGGGAGGTAAGGGTTGCAGTGAGTGTGCCACTGCACTTTCGCTTGGGCAATACAGTAAGTTTCCATCTCAAAAAATTTATTAATTTATGTTTTAAGGCATCTGATGTATAAAATGTTAAAATCATCATCTGAAAGGGGTGGGACAGAGATGTAAAGGGGCAATGTTTTTGCATGTCATTGAAGTTAACCATAAACTCAAATTAGAGTATCATAACTTTAGATTGCTAAAGGTAACCCCTCTGGTAAAAAAAAAAAAAAAAAAACACCTATAGAAGTTACACAAAGAATCATAGCATTACAAAAAAGCAAAGAGACAAGACAACAGGAGAGAAAAAGCAGGAAAAAATCAACTAAAAAACAGAAAACAGTTAACAAAACAGCAAGAGTAAATCTTTCCTTGTCAATAATTACTTTAAATGTAAATGTACTAAACTTTCCAATAAAAAGATAGAGTAGCTAAATAAATTTTAAATTTTTTAAAATAAAGATCCAACTATACGTTGTCCACAAGAAACTAACTTTAGATTTATACTGAAGGAATATAAAAGAATAGTCCATGTAAATGGTACCCAAAAGAGTAACTATACTTATATCAAAGTACACTATAAGTCAAAAACTATCTCTTGAGACAAAAAAAAAAAAAAAATCATTAAATAATGACAAAAGGATCAATTAAACAAGAAGATAATAACAATTGTAAACAAATACGCACCCAACATCAGAGCACTCAAGTACATATAAAGCAACTACTGACAGAGCTGAAAGAAGAAATTGATAACAACACAATAGTAGGAGATTCAGTACCCCATTTACAATAATAGAAAGGACACCCAGACAAAAAAAATAATAAAGAAAGAGGAGGCATACAACTAACAAAGGATGTAAAGGACCTCTTCAAGGAGAACTACAAACCACTGCTCAACGAAATAAGAGAGGACACAAACAGATGGAGAAACATTCCATGTTCATGGTTAGGAAGACTCAACATCGTGAAAATGGCCATACTACCCAAAGTAATTTACAGATTAGATGCTATCCCCATCAAGCTACCAATGACCTTCTTCACAGAACTGGGAAAATAACACATTAAAC
>NW_016107391.1:10383711-10385630 GCF_001604975.1 Cebus imitator | reverse complement strand
AACCCAGAATTTCATATCCAGCCAAACTAACCTTCATAAGTGAAGAAAAAATAAAATCCTTTGCAAACAAGCAAGTACTCAGAGATTTCATCACCACCAGGCCTGCTTTACAAGAGCTCCTGAAAGAGGCACTAAACATAGAAAGGAACAACCAGTACCAGCCACTCCAAAAACATACCAAATGGTAAAGAGCATCAACACGATGAAGAAACTGCATCAACTAATGGGCAAAACAGCCAGCTAGTATCAAAATGGCAGGGTCAAATTCACACATAACAATATTAACCTGAAATGTAAATGGGCTAAATGCCCCCAATCAAAAGACACAGACTGGCAAATTGGATAAAAAGCCAACCCATTGGTGTGCTGTATCCAGGAAACCCATCACACATGCAAGGATACACAGAGGCTCAAAATAAAGGAATGGAGGAAGATTTACCAAGCAAATGGAGAGCAAAAAAAAAAAAGCAGGAGTTGCAATTCTCATCTCTGATAAAAGAGACTTTAAAGCAACAAAGATCAAAAGAGACAAAGAAGGACATTACATAATGGTAAAAGGATCAATGCAACAAGAAGACCTTACAATCCTAAATATATATGCACCCAATACAGGAGCACCTAGATACATAAGGCAAGTTCTTAATGACTTACAAAGAGACTTAGACTCCCACACAATAATAGTGGGAGGCTTTAACACCCCATTGTCAATATTAGACAGATCAACCAGAGAGAAAATTAACAAGGATATCCAGGACTTGAACTCAGAGCAGGATCGAGCAAACCGAACAGACATTTACAGAACTCTCCACCCCAAATCCACAGAATACACACTCTTCTCAGCACCACAACGCACCAACTCTAAAATTGACCACATAATTGGAAGTAAATCACTCCTCAGGAAATGCAAAAGAACGAAAATCATAACAAACAGTCTCTCAGACCACAGTGCAATCAAGTTAGAACTCAAAATTCAGAATCTAACTCAGAACCACACAGCTTCATAGAAACTGAACAACCGGCTCTTGAATGTTGACTGGATAAACAATGAAATGAGGGCAGAAATAAAGATGTTCTTTGAAACCAATGAGAACGAAGACACAACATACCAGAATCTCTGGGAGACATTTAAAGCAGTCTCTAGAGGAAAATATATAGCAATAAATGTCCACATGAGAAGCAAGGAGAGACCTAAAATGGACAGCCTATCATCAAAATTGAAAGAGCTAGAGGAGCAAGATCAAAAAAACTCAAAACCTAGCAGAAGACAAGAAATAACTAAGATCAGAGCAGCACTGAAGGAGATAGAGATACAAAAAGCCCTTTAAAAAATCAATAAATCCAGGAGCTGGTTTTTTGAAAAGATCAATAATATATACAGACCACTAGCCAGATTAATAAAAAAGTAAATAGAGAATAATGAAATAGATGCAATAAAAAACAATAAAGGAGATATCACCACAGATTCCACAAAATTCAAACCATCATCAGAGAGTATTACAAACAACTCTATGCACATAAACTAGTAAACCCGGAAGAAATGAATAAATTCCTGGACACTTGCATCCTCCCAAGCCTAAACCAGGAAGAAGTAGAAACCTTGAATAGACCAATAACAAGGTCTGCAGTTGAGGCAGCACTTAAGAGCCTACCACCCAAAAAAAGCCCAGGTCCGGATGGGTTCATAGCCGAATTCTACCAGACATACAAAGAGGAGCTGGTACCATTCCTTCTGAAACTATTACAAATAATCCAAAAAGAGGGAATCCTTCCCATATCATTTTATGAGACCAACATAATCTTGATACCAAAACCCAGCAGAGACTCAACAAGAAAAGAAAACTTCAGGCCAATATCCATAATGAACATAGATGCAAAAATCTTCAATAAAATGCTGGCAAGCCGATTGCAACAGCACATCA
>NW_016107391.1:10378348-10381735 GCF_001604975.1 Cebus imitator | reverse complement strand
TGACACAGGAGCAGAAAATCAAACACTGCATGTTCTCACTCATAGGTGGGTGTTGAACAATGAGAACACATGGACACAGGGAGGGGAGCACTACACACTGGGGTCTGCTGGGGTAAATAGGGGAGGTTCAGCAGGGGGTGGGGAGTTGGGGAGAGATAGCATGGGGAGAAATGCCAGATATAGATGAAGGGGAGGAGGGCAGCAAATCACACAGCCATGTGTGTACCTATGCAACAATCTTGCATGTTCTTCACATGTACCCCAAAATCTAAAATGCAATAAAAAAATAAAATAAAAATATAAATAAAATTATAATAAATAAATAATTAAATAAATAATCCAATCTCAAGTATTTCTTTATAGCAAAGTGAAAGAACTAATATGGCCATATATGAAAACCCCACAGTAAATATCACATTCAGTGGTGAAAGATGTAAAGCTTTTCCTCTAAGACGACGAAAAAGGCAAGGATGTCTGCATTTTCAACATACTACTGATAGTTCTAGCCAGAGCAATTAGGCAAGAAAAAGAAACAAAAGGCATCCAAATTGTAAAGCAAGAAGTAAAATTATTTCTGTTCACAGATAACATGTTATCATTATGGTAACCCTAAAGATTGAATTAAAAATTGTTAGAATAAATGAATTCAGCAAATTAGCAGGACGCAAAGTCAAAACACAAAAACCAGGTGAATTTCTACATGTTAACAACGAGCAATCTGATAATAAATTACAATTCAATTCATAATAGCATCCAAAAGAATATTTAGGAATTAACCAAATAAGTCAAAGATCTACACAATGAAAACTACAAAACATTGGTGAAATAAATTAAAGAAGACATAAATAAATGAAAACACATCCCATGTTTATGGATTGGAAGATGTAATACTGTTAAGATGCCATTACTACCCAGGGTGATCTACAGATTCCATTCAATCTCTATCAAAAACCCAATGATTTTTTTTTTTTGCAGAGACAGAAAAACCCATCTTAAAATTCACATGGAATCTCCAGGGATCCTGAATACTAAAAACAATAATGAAAAAGAAGAACAAAGCTGGAGGGCTCACACTTCCTGATTTCAAAATGCACAGAGCTTCAGTAATCAAAGCCATATGGTACTAACATAAAGACAGACATATAAATCAATGGAATAGAGAGCTCAGAAATAAACCCTCACATGTATGGTTAAATGACTTTTGGCAAGGGTGCGCAAGCATCCACTGGGGGAAAGGATGGTCTCTTCAACAAATTATGCTGAGAAAACTGGCTATTCACATGCAAAAGAATGAAATTGGACCTTTACCTAACACACAAAAATTAACTCAAAAATGGATCAATAACCTAAATGCAAGACCTAAAACAAAAAACATTTGAAGAGAATACAAGACAATAGCCTGGACACCATGACAAAACACTGCCTCTACAAAAAAATACAAAAAATTAGCTGGGCATGGTGGCTTACACCTGTAGTCATAGCTACTCGAGAGGCTGCGATGGGAAGATAAGCTGAGTCCTGGAAGTCAAGGCTGCAGTGAGCCTGTGAGGCTTGACTGCACCTTGCCACTCCAGCAAGGAGGACAGAGTGAGACTGTCTAAAAAAAAAAAAAAGAAAGAAAAGAAAATATAAGGCAAAAGCTTCAGACATTTGATTTTACAATGATTTCTTGCATAGGACACCAAGGGAATGGGCAACAAAAGAAAAAATGGACAAATTGTCCTTCACGGACATCAAAGACCCTAACCAAAGTATATAAAGGTAACCTGCAGAATAGGAGAAAATACTAGCAAATTACGTATCTGATGAGTTAAGAGATTTCTTAAAGCACCTCATATGCAAAGTATCTAATGTAACAGTAATTGTTTTCTTTAGTAATCGAAGGAAAAATAGAAAATACTACCTCATTTGAAGAATTTTCCCGCAAACTTAACATAGGAACAATTTCATTTGAATTAACATAATTGCTGACATTTGGGAACAGTTCTTCACAAGATGCTTTTTGCACTGAAGACAAATCAATCTATAAAAGAATACATTATTCTTTTGTAGAAGTTAAATATTGCAAAAGCAATGATTTTTAAGTAATTAAAGAAAAGTTTTAAAATACCATATCATTGGAAACATTTTCCCATAAACTTGACACAGAAACAATTTCATCTGAATAAACATAATTATTGACATTTGGAAATAACTCTTCAAAAGGTGCATGTTTAGAGACAAATCAATCAGTAAAGAGGGTTATAATGTTCTTTCACTTTAAAGTTATTTTTTAATAAGGAATTTTTGTTTGCTGTGAAACATGTTTTTTTCTATTTAGCCATCCAAACATTTATCAAGTGCCTACTAAATGAAATTTATCTATCCAGCAACCATGCTTCCTATATTTCCCCTGCTCTTCTTTTAAATGTAAACTTCCCAGCATTCTTCCCTTATGTTCTTGCCTACCATTTGAACAACAAAGATTTTTAAAATCACTGTCTCTAACACAGAACTCTCTCCTAAGCACCATATCCATTTTTCTGTCAGGTTATTGAAATCACATATTTCTGTACCAAATTCAAAATTTCAAAAAAGATGACCAATTGATTTAGAGATGATTTAAGGTATACAGGATGCACATAGGTTACATGAAAAAAACAATACCATGCCATTTTATATCAGGAACTGTAGCATCCACATATTTTGGTATCTTTGAGAAGTCCTGAAACCAATCCCCCAGGGATACTGAGGGATGACTGTGTATAGTCAAGACAACCAAAAACACAGACTAATACATTGGTCATAAAAAAAGAAATGCAGTACTGATACTTGCTAAAACATGGATAAACAAAATGTGTCATATACATATAATGGAATATCGATTCATCCTTAAAAATAAAATTCTGATGCAAGTTGTAACATAGATGAACCTGAAGATGCCATGCTAGTGACATAAGCTAAATACAAAGGACAAATACTGTATGGTTCTATTTATATGAGGTACCTAGCGTAATCAAATTCATAGAAACAGAGAGTAAAATGGTAATTTCCAGGGGCTTGGGTAGGGAGGAGTAGGAAGTTACTGTTCAATGAATATGAAATTTCAGTTTTGCAAGATGAAAAAACTTCTAGAGAGTAAGAGTGGTGATGGTTACATAACAACATGAATGAATGTACTTCAACTGTACACTTAAAAATGGTTAAAATTATAAATTTTATGTTGTGTATGTTCCACCACAATTTTTTACACTGAAGGGAAAATAAAGAAGAATCCTGGTTGTTGCTGCAGTACTCTAATCTCTCCTTCTCTCTTGCATGTATAGGAGTATACAGAGTACTTCCATTGAAAGTGTGCTTGGCCGGGCGCGGTGGCTCAAGCCTGTAATCCCAGCACTGTGGGAGGCC
>NW_016107391.1:10347718-10377573 GCF_001604975.1 Cebus imitator | reverse complement strand
AACTCCTGACCTTGTGATCCACCTGCCTCAGCCTCCCAAAGTGCTGGGATTACAGGCATGAGTCACCACATCTGGCCCTGTTTATTAAATTTTAAACTAACTCACAGGAAACTAAAGAATTTTCTCACTTGAGCTAGATCAAACAATGTCGAAGAGAACTCTATATGGCATAGCAACTATATGCGAATACCTTGGTTGAAATTTTGGTTAATTTAGGAAGAAAAGCTAATTAGAGTGTTGAGTTAGGAAATGGTACCTTGGTTATCTTTGTTATCTGCTAAGAAAGATATTTTACTTTCAGCATTTAATTCTTAGTATATTACTGTACTTTTTGTGGAAAGAGATTATAAGTTATTTCTGAAGCTGTGCAAACATATGTAGCAAGGATAATTGGCTTAAAATATATGTTTAAATGTATATAGATACTTTCATTTATGGAACATCAAAATTAAACAAATTATAAAGTAGGATGTAGGCTCATTTTCTACTTCTTGCAGATACAGAGGCAGGCAGACAAAGCAAGAAAGAATGAAAGAGTAAGGAGAGAAACAGACAAAATCCAAGATCTAAAGAAAGTGAAAGAAAATGAGGAAGGGAGAGACCAAAAGAGAGAGAGGGAGGAAGGGAGGAGAGGGGAAGGGAGAGGAGATGAGGGAAGAGGTAGAGAAAAGGAGAGGGAGAATGAAAAGCAAAAGAGAAGGAGAGAAAAAGAAGACTAAGAGAAGGAGAGGGGAAAAAAGAGAGAAAGAGAAGACAGAGACCAACACAGATTGTAAGCAGAGATTGAGAAAGAGAGATTGATGAGAAGGACAGTGAGAGAAATCAAGACAGAGACCAAGAAAAAGAGACTGAGCTTGAGACTGCGAAAGAG
Organism: Cebus imitator; assembly: GCF_001604975.1. Taxonomy (NCBI): domain Eukaryota; kingdom Metazoa; phylum Chordata; class Mammalia; order Primates; family Cebidae; genus Cebus; species Cebus imitator. The sequence continues at coordinate 10,376,702 of NW_016107391.1, read as the reverse complement.
AGAAAATCTGGGATAGCAACAGCAAAGAAATAGGAAGAAAGGTAGAGCAGAAAGTAAGTGATAGTTAGACAGGGACAGGCAGCTTTATTTCTAGAAATCAGCTTTACCCAGGCTGGAGTGCAATGGCGCGATCTCGGCTCACTGCAACCTCCGTCTCCTGGGTTCAGGCAATTCTAGTGCCTCAGCCTCCTGAGTAGCTGGGATTACAGGCACGTGCCACCATGCCCAGCTAATTTTTTGTATTTTTAGTAGAGACGGGGTTTCACCATGTTGACCAGGATGGTCTCGATCTCTTGACCTCGTGATCCACCCGCCTCGGCCTCCCAAAGTGCTGGGATTACAGGCTTGAGCCACCGCGCCCGGCGAAACTTATTTTCATTCTTTCTTTCCCTTCTGGCTTAAAATCTCTTAAACTGATTATTGGTACAAGACATAATATGGAATAGTTTATTAGGAAAATTTTTGTCAGAAATATTTCTGAGTGTATTTACAATAAAAACACATCAGCCTCTAACTTACTGGCTATCTTTTAATTTTCCTATTTGAACAATGAAGGTTATTGTATCGCTAGGGACTGTGATGCAAGGGTTACAAATAATATATGCAAAGAGAACCTGTGGTGTCTGGAGAGCAGGAATTACTTAATGATAACTATTATCATCACCATTGCGGCAGCCCTGAAGGTCCTCTGCTCAGGTCTCCTTGAACAAAGAACCAGCTGTTACAATGCGAGGAGTGTAGTTAGCTGATAGTCCTCAACTACAACACCTTTAGAATATGCTTCAGCTTTCACGCTGAGGCCACCATCTTTTCAAGCAGCCCCAGCCAATGTCTGGGCAAAATAGCCCAACACAAGGTTTTCATAATAGACAATCTTTGCTCCAGAACTCCCCATTGTGAGAACTTCTGTCATATCTGCATTGAAGACTGAGACTATCTCTGCACAATCCGGCTTCTTCCCTGCCTTCCTTTCTTAGTCATTACCCCCTGATGTTTGACCTCTTTATTCTGTCTGAATATCTGCTTCCCAGTGCTCTCATCTGACACAACTGTCAACTATCAGTCCAATTTAAAAAATATCAGCATGTATGTAGCTGTAAGCATATAGCTTCCCTACATTTTGCTATATCTGTTAAAAATATGTATATTTCTAAATCTTTACATTCAGTACATATTTACAGTCTTTACAAAAAATTATTAGTTAATAATAAACTTATTATTAGTTAATAAAAGACTAGTGCTTATCAATACAGGTTTTGGGGACTGAGGCAACAAAACTAAAGTGTTCTACCTGCATTGCTTTCAAAAGCAGACCTATAGTGGGAAGATGGAACCTTGACTTTTCAATAATGAGAGTTTAACTTTGAAAATTTATATCTCTATGTTCAGAATCTTTTTCGGGTGAAACAATTCATAATCATGAAATACATTTCATAGTGCTATAAAAACATTTCCAGCACTTCTCATGTGTCCTATTATCTCAACTTGAAAAAAAGATTTAAACTTAAAAAATAAATGATTTTCTGGAAAAAAATAACATGTCATATATTAAGTAAAAAAAATCTGCTGAAAGACAAAATAGTTTAAAATATAGGTGGAGCAGGATGGCCAGGGATGCCCATCCTCCAAGGCTTGCCATACTATTGTAGGTAGCTTTAGCCTTTGGGTAACTGTAGGACCTGGACAGAGTAGGGCAGTCTTGTCCACAGGATGCGGCCAGTCTGATCTGAGTATCCCCATCTGCCAGCCTCTCCTGGGGCCCCAGCCTGGTGTGTTTGCTTGCGGCACAGCCTCACATGACCAACCAGGGTGCTTCCTGGGGACACTCCTCATAGCTCCTTCACTAGCAGACCATGCCTAAACATCAGAGAGCTCCCACTGACCAGTCATCATGGATGCACAATGCCTACCTACAGCCTCCACTCCCCTGCAGCCTCCCCCAACCTCGCTTTGCCATCATGCACTAACCCAAGGTCCTCTCCACTGCTTTGCTGGTCTGCAAGTTCAGGTGAGTTTACCTCCTCCCTCCCACTGGCATGTGTGTGTGCATGCACCCTGTCTCTCCATCACCGCTGGCATCAGCACACCCTGCCACCGTCAATGTACAGCACTCTGACATGCCAATGTAGCCTTCATGAAGGTGTGTACAGAATCCAGTGCCTCACTGCCGCCAGCACCTGGCTACCCTGCCCCACCATGGCTGCTGCTGCCACACTCAAGCTAGCATAGATCCTGCTATGTTATGCCACCGCCTGAGGAAAGGCACTGGTCAGCACTTCCCATTAGAATGCTGTGGCTGGCAGAGGAGGAACACCTGGGCCCCTCCAGTGCAGCAGTTTCCTAAGATCCTGAGGCCAGAGAACAAAGCTGGGGGCCTGGTACCAGCAGCCCTGGAGTTAGAGCAGGCAAACTAGGAATACTGAGCTAAGCTCTGGCCCTCTAAATCTTCCTGAAACAAACTTAACAAACACGTAGACCAATGGAACAGAATAGAGAGTTCAAAAATAAAACTGCCACCTACAACCATCTGATCTTTGACAAAGCTGACAAAAACAAGCAATGGGGAAAAGACTGTCTTATCAAGAAATGGTGCTGGGATAACTGGCCAGCCATATTCAGAAGATTGAAACTCCTTCCTTACACCATATACAAAAATCAAGATGGACTAAACACTTAAATGTAAGATCTAAAACTATAAAAACTCTAGGAGAAAACCAATGAAATACCATTCTGAACATAGACCCTGGCAAAGATTTCATGACGAAGAGGCCAAAAGCAATTGCAACAAAATCAAAAATTGACAAATGTGACCTAATTAAAGAGCTTCTGCACAACAAAAGAAACAATCAACTGAGTAAACAGGCAACCTATAAAATGGGAGAAAATATCTGCAAACTATGCATCCAACAAAGGTCTAATATCCAGGATCTATAAGGCACTTAAATTTATGAGCAAAAACCAAACAACTCCATTAAAAAGTGGGCAAAGGCATAAACAGACACTATCAAAAGAATGTATACACATGGCCAACAAGTGTGTGAAAAAAATACTCATCACGGATCATTAGAGAATTGCAAATCAAAACCACAATGAAATACCATCTCACACCAGTCAGAATGACTTATTAAAAAGTCAAGAACTAGGCTGGGCACGGTGGCTCATGCCTGTAATCCCAGCACTTTGGGAGGCTGAGGCAGGTGGATCACCTTAGGTCAGGAGTTTGAGACCAGTCTGGCCAACGTGGTGAAACCCTGTCTCTACTAAAAACACAAAACTTAGCTGGGTGTGGTGACAGGTGCCTGTAATCTCAGCTACTCTGGAGGCTGAAGTAGAAGAATTGCTGGAACCCAGGAAGCAGAAGTTGCAGTGAGCGGAGACCACACCATTGCACTCTAGTCTGGATGACAATTGTGAGACTCTATGTCAAAANAAAAAAAAAAAAAAAAAGAAAAAAGTCAAAAACTAATAGATGCTGGCAAGATTGTGAAGAAAGGGGGAATGCTTATCCACTGCTGGTGGGAATGTAAATCAGTTCAGCCACTGTGGAAAACAATTTGGTGATTTTTTAAAGAACTCAATGCAGAACTACCATTTGACTCAGCAATCCCATTATTGGATATATACTCAAAGGAATATAAATTATTCTACCATAAAGACACATGCACAGGTATGTTCATTGCAGCACTATTCATATAGCAAAGATATGGAATCAACCTAAATGCCCATCAATGGTAGACTGGATAAAGAAAATGTGGTACATATACACCATGGAATACTATGCAGGTGTAAGGAAGGAGTCATTTCAGTATGCTTAAGTCTTTAATCCAATTTGAGTTGATTTTGGTAGATGGTGATGATGTAGAGTGAATATGTGTCCCCATACAAAACTTATGTTGAATTGTAATCCCCAATAATGGAGGTGGGGCCTGGTGGGAGGTGACTGGATAATGGGGATAGATTTCTCTGGAATGCCTTAGCACCATCCCCTTAGCGTTGTTCTCTTGATACTGAGTGAGTTCTTGTAAGATCTGGTTGTTTAAAAGTATAGTACCTCCTCCTCCTTCTCTCTCTTGTTCCTGCTTTTGCCATATGAAGTGCCTGCTCTTGCTTAGCTCTCCACCATGAGTAAAAGCTCCCTGAGGCCTCCCCAGAAGCAGATGCTGCCATGCTTCCTGTACAGCCTACAGAACCGTGAGTCAATTAAACCTCTTTTCTTATAAATTACCCAGTCTCAGGTATTTCTTTATCACAACACAAGAACAGCCTAACAAAGCTGAGAAATAGACGTCTAGTTTCATTCTTCTGCACGGAGATATCCAGTTTTCTCAGCATCATTTACTGAAGAGACTGTCCTTTCTCCAGTGTATGTTCTCAATGGCTTTGTTGAAGATCGGTTGGCTATAAATATGTATATTCATTCCTGTGTTTTCTATTCTTTTCCTTTGGTTTGTGTGTCTATTTTTCTACCAGTATCATGCTTCTTTTGGTTAGTACAGCCTTGTAGTGTATTTTGAAGTCAGGTAGTATAGTGACCTGAGCTTGTTCTTTTTGCTTAGGACTGCTTTGACTATTCTGGCTCTTTTTTTGGTTCCATATGAATTTTAGGGTGTTTTTTCTACTTATGTGAAAAAGTACATGGATATTTAATTAGGGATTGCATTGAATCTATAGACTGCTTTAGGCAGTATGGTCATTTTTAATTCTTCTGATCCATAAGCATGGGATGTCTTGTCTCTTCAATTTCTTTCATCATTGTTTTATAATTGTCCTTGTAGAGATCTTTCACTTCTTGGTTAAATTTATTCCTAGGTTTTTGTTTTGTTTGTTTGGGCTTTTTTTTTTTTTTTNGCTGGTGTTGTAGATGTGATTCCCTTCTTGATTTTTTTTTTCAGATATTTCATTATTGGTATATAGAAATGCTGATTTTTGTTTGTATCCTGCAGCTTCACTGAATTTTGTTATCAGTTCTAAGAGTTGTTGTTGTTGTTGTTGTTTCTCTTTGAGACAGAGTCTTGCTCTCTGACTCAGGCTGGAGTGCAATGGCACAATCTTGGCTCACTGCAACATCCACCTCCTGGGCTCAAATGATTCTCATGCCTCAGCCTCCCGAGTAGCTGGGATTACAGGCATGTGCTAGCATGCCCAGCTAATTTTTGTATTTTTTAGTAGAGTTGGGGTTTTGCCATCTTGGCCAGGCTGGTCTCAAACTCTTGGCCTCAAGTGGTCACCTGTCTCAGCTTCCCAAAGTGCTGGGATTACAAGTGTGAGCCACTGTGCCCAGCCCTAAGAGTTTTTTGATGGAGTCTTTGGTTTTCTGAAAACAATAATAATGTAGTCCCCAAAGAGGGTCAATTTGAGTTCCTCTTTTCCAACATGGATGCCTTTTTTTTGCCTGATTGCTCTGGCTAGAACTTCCAACAGTATGTTTAATAGGCATGGGGAAGGTGGGCATCCTTGTCTTGTTCTTAAAGGAAAGGCTTTCAACTTTTCCCCATTCAGTCTGATGTTAGCTGTGGGTTTTGTCATATATTGCCTTTATTATTTTGAGTTATGGTCTTTCTATGCCTAGTTTGCTGAGTTTTTGTCATGAAGCGATGTTCAATTTTATCAAATACTTTCTCTGCATCTATAAAAATAATCAGGTAGTTTTTGTTCTTGATTCTGTTAATGTGATGTATCAAATTTACTGATTTGCATAAGTTAAACCATTCTTGCATCCCTGGTATAAAACCCACTTAATCAAGGGGTATTATCCTTTTGGTGTGCTGTTGGATGAAGTTTGCTAGTATTTTGTTGAGGATTTTGGTGTCTATGTTCATCAGGGATACTGGTCTGTACTTTTCTCTTTGTTGTTGTTGTGTCCTTGTCTAGTTTTGGAATAAGGTTAATGCTGGCCTCAAAGAATGAGTTAGGGATAATTCCTTCCTCTTCGATTTTTTGAAGTAGCATGAGGATGATTGGTATTAGTTTTTCTTTATAAGTGTGGTAAAATTTGGCAGTGAATCCATTTGGCCCTGGGCTTTTCTTTATTGGGAGACTTTTTATTATTGATTCAATCTCACTACTTATTATTGGTCTGTTCAGGTTTTCTGTTTCTTCCTTACTCAATCTTGGTACATTGTATGCTTCTAGGAGTCTACCCATTTCTCTAAGTTTTCTAGTTAGTATATAATTATTTATAAAAGTCTCTGATAATGTTTTTTATTTCTGTGGTATCAGTAGTAATGTCTTCTTTTTCATTCCTGATTTTGTTTATTTGGGTCTCCTCTCTTCTTTCTTTGGCGAATCTAGCTATTGGTTTGGTAATTTTATCTTTTTGAATAAAAAACTTTTCATTTCATTGATACTTCGTATGTTTTTTAGTCTCTATGTTGTTTCTTTCTGCTCTGATCATTATTATTTCTTTCAGCTAATTTTGGGTTTTGTTTGTTCTTGATTCTCTAATTCCTTCAAGTCATAATTAAATTCTTTTTTGGAAATCATTCTACCCTTTTTCTTACATAACATTAAATTTACATAAGCACATACTACTTTTTTGATGTAGGCATTAATTGCTATAGTTTCCTCCAAGCACTGCTTTTACTATATTCCATACATTTTGATGTTTCGTGTTTCCATTTTTATTTATTTCATGAATTTTTTTTTAAAGAGACAAGGTCTTACTTTGTCACCCAGGCTGGAGTGCAGTGGCACTATTGTAGCTCACTGCAGCCTCAAGATTTTGGGCTCAAGCAATCCTCCTATCTCAGACCCCTGAGTAGTCAGGACTACAGAAATGCTTCAACATGCCTGGCTAATTTTTAAATTTTTTAGGAGAAATGAGGTTTCAATATGTTGCCCAGGCTGGTCTCAAACTCCTAGCCTCAAGTGATCTTCTCATTGCAGCCTCCCAAAGTGCTGGGATTACAAGCATGAGCCACTGTGCCTGCCCTTCTTTCAAGAACTTTTGTATTTCCATCTTAATTTCTTCATTGATCCAATAATCATTCAGAAGCATCTTGCTAAGCTTTCAAGTATTTGTATAGTTCCCAAACTTCCTCTTGGTATTGATTTCTAATTTTATTACATTGTGGCCTGAGAAGATACTTGATATGATCTCAATTTTTTCAAGTTTGTTGAGACTTGTTTTGTGGCCTAACATACAATCTAGCCCGAAGAATGTTCCAGGTGTAAATGTGAAGAATGTTAATGTGTGTTCTGCAGTTGTTGGCTAAAAAATGCTGTATATGTCTGTGAGGTCCATTTGGTCTAAAGTCCAAGTTAAATCCAATGTTTATGTGTTAATTTTCTGTCTATATAATCTGTTGAGTGCTGAGTGAGTGGGGTGTTGAAGTCTCCCTCTTTACTGTATTGGAATCTGTCTCTCTTTAGATCTAGCAATATTTGCTTTATATAGCTGAGTGCATATGTATTTAGTATTGTTATACTGTCTTCTAGATTGATCCTTTTATCATTATATAAGGGTTTTCTCTGTTTTGTTTTTGTTTTTATATTTTTTTACTGTTTTTGACTTAAAGTCTATTTTATCTAAGTATAACTACACCTGCTCAGTTTTGGTTTCTGTTTGCATGGAATATCTTTTTCCATCTGATATGGTTTGGCTCTGTGTTCCCACCCAAATCTCATCTTGTAGCTCCCATAATTCTTACATGTTATGGGAGGGACCCACTGGGAGATAAATGAATCATGGGGGCAGGTCTTTCCCATGCCGTTCTTGTGATAGTGAATATGTTTCATGAGATCTGACGGTTTTATAAATGAAAGTTTCCCTGCACAAGCACTCTCTGCCTGCTGCCATCCATGTAAGATGTGACTTGCTCCTCCTTGCCTTCTGCCATGATTGTGAGGCCTCCCCAGCCATGTGGAACTGTAAGCCCATTAAACCTTTTTTTCTTCCCTATCTCAAGTATGTTTTTATCAGCAATGTGAAAATGGAGTAACACACCATCCCTTTACTTTGAGTCTCTATTTTTCTTTACAAAGTGCATTTCTTGTAGGCAGCATGTACTTGAATCATGTTTTTAAAAATTATTCAGCCAGTCTATATCTTTTAAGTAAAGAACTTAATCCATTTACATTCAAGTTTATTATTGATATGTCATGCTTTGTTCCTGTTATATTCTTATTTTCTGATTGTTCTGTATACTCGTTGTTCCTTTCTTTTTCTCTTGTCATTGTGTTTTAGTGGTTTTACTATAGTGGTATCATTGAGTCCTTTCTCCTCCTCCTCCGTGTGTTTGCTTTACTTGTGAGTTTTGTAGTTTCATGTGTTTTCATGATAGTAACTATCATTTCACTCCCAGTTTTAGGACTTCCATGAGTTTAGTAGTGATGAATTATCTTGGAATTTGATTATCTGGGAAATATTTTATTTCTCCTTCATTTATGAAGAACAATTTTGCTGTAAAAAGTATTCTTGGCTGGCAGATTTGTTCTTTCAGCACTGTGAATATATTATCCCATTCTTTCTGGCCTGTAAGGCTTCTGCTGAGAGAGTCTACTGTTAGTCTGATGGAGTTTCCTTTATCATTAGATACTTTTCTCCTGCTGTTTTTAGAATCCTCTGTTTGTCTTTCATTTAGACAGTTTGACTACAATATGTCATGGAGAAGACCTTTTTCTTTTGTATCTGTTTGGGGAATCACTGACCTTCCTGCATCTGGATGCCTAAATCTCGTTAGACTTGGGAAATTTTCACCTATTATTTCATAAATAGGTTTTCAAACCCTTTCATTTTCTATTTGCCCTCAAGGATATCAGTACTTTAAATATTTGGTCACTTGATAGTGTTCCATAGTCACAAAGGCATTGCTCATTCTTTTTAATTTTTTCTTTATTTTTGCCTCACTGGGTAATGCAAAAAGAACTGTCTTCAAGTTTCTGAGAGTCTTTCTTCTGCTTGATTTAGTCTATTGTTGAATCTTTTGAATGTATTTTGTATTTCATTCAATGAAATCTTCAGTTCCAGAATTTGTTTGGTTCTTTTCTCAATAATATCCATCTCTTTGGTAAATTTCTCATTTGTATCCTGATTTTTTTTTCTGATTTATTTGTATTGTTTTTTGGAATTCTCTTGCATCTCACCAAAACCTCTTTAGTATCAAAATTTTGAATTCTTTTTCCTGGGATTTTGTGAATTTCTTTTGCATTAGGATCTGTTGCTAGAGAATCATTGTGTACCTTTGCAGGTGTCATATTTCCTCACTTTTTTAAGGTTTCCTGTGTCCTTACATTGATATCCATGCAGCTGGTATCACAGTTGCTTTTTCCAATTTTTTTGAATTTGCTTTCAGAGGGGGCATATTTTTCTGAAGATGTGTATATGGTGTTAGTAAGCTAGAGCACATTTGCTCTGATTCTCAGCATATGCAGTATTATTGTTTTTGTATGAATTCTTTGGCTGTAAACAGCATCAGTGGTATCTGTGATTTCCTTGATGACTTAGCATATGGTTGTTAGTGGAGGCTATTATAAAGTTTTTCTGGGGACTGGGATGCCAAGTAGAGTGGACTTCAGGCCTCAATGGTGGCAGTGGTATGTTGAATATGCCTGTCCTTGGGCCCAGGGCAGCATACCCTGGCATTGGTGTTAGTGGATCTGGGTAGCCAATTGTTGGGCCTCCAGGTGGCTTGCTTGGATGACAGGAATGGCAGCAGTAGGCTGTGTAGGTGGGCAGATTCTAGAGACCTTGTGAAGTATCCATAGCATGGCCAATGGCAGTAGCAGTGGTAGGAAAACCCACTGGAACCCAGTCAACTGTGTTGGTGTTGGCATGGCTATGAGGTTGGGCAGGCTGGTTTCCAGATTTTGCAAGTGGCACACACTTGAATGCCAGCTGTGGTGGTAGCAGCAGGTTGACTGGGACTGATCTCAGACCCTGGGAGGAGTGCTCAGGTGCCATCAATAGTGTACTGGGCTGCACGATCCTCAGAACCCCTGGACAGTGTCCTTGGGTACTAGGGGAGGTAGAGCCAAGTTAGGCTGTATCCTTAGGCCCACTCATCATGTGTAAAGATGCTTGCTATGGCATGAAGGGGCAGAATGACCACCTGGCCACTGGCAGAATGCTCAGGTGGAGGCAGTAGCAGCTGTCCTGTGGCCCTGCAACTGGGAAGAGTGGAGGTGCTTCCCCTGGGAACAGTCATAGGCAGGCAACTGAAAGGCATGGGCTTTATCTGAGCCTTGGCTGAGAGTAGGCAGTGGAATTTACCTTTGGAGTGCATGAGAATGTACAGTTGTCCCTCTGTGGGAGTTAGGGAATAGGATTGCTGTCTGTGGCTGCCTCTTCAGCCCCAGGAGGGAAGGAAGGAGAGAAAGAGGGAAAAAATTAATGGAACTGACAGTATGCATGGAAGCAGAAGAAGGACAGGTAATCACGAGGAAATGAAGAAAAGAAAATGTAGAAAGGATGGGGAAGATTTTTCATTGCTTTTGGCTAAAGAATTGAAATTCAGGCCAAGTCCTGTTAGATATCTAGGCCACAGTGAATTCTAGTTGCCAATTAAGTTTAGCTATCCTCTCTTCTCCCTTCCTTCATTCCCATTAGTCCTCAACAGTGATACAGTATATCTCATCTTAAAAGAAAAACTTTCCTGGCCAGGTACAGTGGCTCATGCCTGTAATCCCAGAACTTTGGGAGGCCAAGGCAGGTAGCTCATGTGAGGTCGAGAGTTCAAGACCAGTCTGACCAACATGGAGAAACATCATCTCTACTAAAAATACTCAATTAGTCAGATGTGGTGGCACATGCCTGTATCCCAGGTACTTGGGAGGCTGACGCAGGAGAATCACTTGAACCCGGGAGGCAGAGGTTGCAGTGAGCCGAGATTACACCATTGCACTCCAGCCTGAGCAATAAGAGCAAAACTCCGCCTCAAAAAAAAAAAAAAAGCAAGCAAGAAAGAAGGAAAAAGACAAAGTTTTCTATAACCCTGCTTATCATACAGTTACTATTATTTTTCTCTATTTCCCCTGAGAACCAAGCTCTATAAATAATTGTTATTTCCTTGCTTTCCATAACTCTTCAACCTGTTCTATTATGGTTTGTCTCTTTAGTCTGCTAAAATTTTTCCTACCAAAGTCACCAGTTTCCTTCATTATTCCAAATTCAATTGACTTAAAAAAAAAAAAGTAAATTTTACTTTTTATTTTTAATTTATTTTAATTTATTATACCTTAAGTTATGGGGTACATGTGCAGACATGCAGGTTTGTTACATAGGTATACACATGCCATGGTGGTTTGCTGCATCTATCCCCCTGTCATCTACATTAGGTATTTTTCCTAATGCTATACCTCCTCAATCCCTCCACCCCCAGCTATCCCTCCCCTAGCCCACCTCACCTCGACAGGCCCTGGTGTGTGATGTTCCCCGCCCTGTATCCATGTGTTCTCATTGCTCAACACCCACTTATGAGTGAGAACATGTGGTGTTTGGTTTTCTGTTCTTGTGTCAGTTTGCTGAGAATGATGGTTTCCAGCTTCATCCATGTCCCTGCAAAAGACATGAACTCATCCTTTTTTATGGCTGCATAGTATTCTGTGGAGTATATGTGCCATATTTTCTTTATCCAGTCTATCTTTGATGGGCATTTGGATTGGTTCCAAGTCTTTGCTATTGTAAATAGTGCCGCAATGAACATATGTGTACATGTGTCTTTATAATAGATCGGTTTAAAATCTTTTGGGTATATACCCAGTAATGGGATTGCTGGGCCAAATGGTATTTCTACTTCCAGATCCTTGAGGAATCACCACACTGCCTTCCACAATGGTTGAACTAATTCACACTCCCACCAGCAGTGTAAAAGCGTGCCTATCTCTCCACATCCTATCCAGCATCTGTTGTCTCCTGACTTTTTAATGATTGCCATTCTAACTGGCGTGAGATGGTATCTCAATGTGGTTTTGATTTGCATTTCTCTAATGACCAGTGATAATTAGCTTTTTTCAAGTTTGTTGGTTGCATAAATATCTTGTTTTGAAAAGTGTCTGTTCATATCCTTAGCCCACTTTTCAATGGGGTTGTTTTTTTCTTGTATATTTGTTTTAGTTCTTTGTAGATTCTGGATATTAGCCCTTTGTCAGATGGGTAGATTGCAAATTTTTTTTCCCATTCTGTTGGTTGCCGGTTTCCTCTAATGATAGTTTCGTTTGCTGTGCAGAAGCACTTAAGTTTAATTAGATCCCATTTGTCTATTTTGGCTTTTGTTGCCATTGCTTTTGGTGTTTTAGTGATGAAGCCCTTGCCTATGCCTATGTCCTGAATGCCTATGCCTAGGTTTTCTTCTAGGGTTTATGGTGTTAGGTCTTACGTTTAAATGTTTAATCCATCTGGAGTTAATTTTTGTGTAAGTTTTAAGGAAGGGATCCAGTTTCAGCTTTCTGCACATGGCTAGCCAGTTTTCCCAATACCATTTATTAAACAGGGAGTCCTTTCCCCATTGTTTGTTTTTGTACGGTTTGCAGATGGTTGTAGATCTGTGGTGTTATTTCTGAGGCCTCTGTTGTGCTCCATGGGTCTATATCTCTGTTTTGGTGACAGTGCCATGCTGTTTTGATTACTGTACCTTTGTAGTATAGTTTGAAGCCAAATAGCATGATGCCTCCAGCATTTTTTTTTTTTTTTTTCTTAGGATTGTCTTGGCTATGCAAGATCTTTTTTTGTTTCATATGAAGTTTAAGTGTTTTTTTCCAAAGTGCTAGGATTACAGCCATGAGCCACTGTATACCCAACATTTTATCAGTTATGTCTTTTGCAAATATTGTCTCCCAATCTGTAGCTTGTTATCTCATTATCTTGACATTGTCCTTCACACAGCAGAAGTTTTTTAATTTTTATTTTAATGAAGTCCAGGTTACCAATTATTCCTTTTATATTTGGGCCTTTGGTATTCTATCTAAAAAATCATCATCATACTGAAGGTCACCTAGATTTTCTCCTATGTTATCTTCCAAAAGTTTGTTTGTTTTTCATAAAGATGGAGTCTTGCTCTGTCACCCAGGCTGGACTGCAGTGGCGTGATCTCGGCTCACTGCAACCTTGGTCTCCCAGATTCAAGCAATTCTCCTGCCTCAGCCTCCCAAGTAACTGAAACTACAGGTGTACACCACCATGCCTGGTTAACTTCTTTTGTATTTTAGTAGAGACAGGATTTCACCATGTTGCTGAGGCTGCTCTCAAACTCCTGAGCTCAGGCAATTCACCCGCTTTGGCCTCCCAAAGTGCAAGGATTACAGGTATGAGCCACCATGCCTGGCTCTTCTAGAAGTTTTAGTTTTGCATTTTACATTTAGGTCTGTGACCCATTTTGAGTTAATTCTTGTGAAGGGTATAAGGTCTGTGTCTAGATTCATGTTTTTGCATTTTGGGGTCCAGTTACTCAAGCACCATTTGCAGAAAAGACCAACTTTTCTCCACTATATTGCCTTTGCTCCTTTGTCAAAGATCAGTTGATTATATTTATATGGGTCTATTTCTGGGTTTTCTCTCCATTCTGTTCCATTAATCTGTTTGTTTGTTCTTTTACCAAACTCACACTGTCTTGATTATTGTAGCTTTACAGTAAGTCTTGAATACAGGTAGTATCAGTCTTTTGACTTTTTCTCCTTCAATATTGAGTTGGCTATTCTGTATCTTTTTCCTCTCTATATAAACTTTAGAACCAGTTTGTCTGCCACATAGATTCCCCAACAGGTTAGGTTCTGGAAAAAATACTTTCTCCAAGGCCAGGCCTTGTTACAAAAAAACCCAGAATGTTCTAGCATTCTGTTTCAAATAGTTCCTTTCTGCTCCCACTGCTAGAAGCATGAGGGAATTTTACTCTAACATTTACTATGAAGATCTGGTAGTAGAGCTCCTGGAAATAAAACTCACAAAAGTGGCAGGGACACCCCCTATGACTCTCAGATTTGTCTATATGGAGCCTCCAGCAATTCATAAACACTGTTCAGGTTATCCTATGCTGGCAATGGTTCCCATGGAGGTTTCTGTTCACGGGTTTCTGTTTTCCTAAGTTGTGATTCTCTGTATCCTCCTGTCTATCTATCTAATATTTGGTGAAGCAGTTTTCTCTGTGACCTTACTTCTCTGACGAACCTAAGAAGAACCAGTGACTTTTCAGTTCATTCAGCTCTTCACTTGTTGTTAGGACAAAGTGATAACTTAAGATTCTTACATTGCTGCACTAGAAAGTAGAAATCCTACAATTGACTTTTAAATTCCTTCTGAACACAAAGAAACAGTAAATTTTGAGACAATAGATATCCCAATTACCCTAATTCAATTATTATGCATTGTGTGGCTTTATCAAAACATCATATGTACCCCATAAATATACATAGCTATTATGTACTCATAATAATTAATACTTTTAATATAAATAATCAAAATAACATAGGCACAAAAAACAAAAAAAAATTTTTTTTATAATATTGGACCTTCAAGCAGCATTGTTCATTCCTCCTTTTATGGGTGAAATGATTTCCTCTCTTGATATCTATGATACTATATTCTGTTTATTTTTCTCCTCTTTTCCAGCCACTCTTCCTTTTATACCTGACTATGGAGTTTTCCAGGGACTGACCTGGGCCCACTTCTCTTACTTACTCCATAGATATTCTTTCCTAGGTGATTTCACCCTTTTCTATGACTTTAAAAAAGTATCTATAGTACAGTACATCTCTTCCCCTGACGTCCAGATTTATAGCCAATGGCCTTCTCAACATTTTCATCTTCATGCATCCTCAGAATTCCTTTTTTCCTGTCACACTAAACAGCATCTTTATCTATTAAAGATGCTGTTCTTAACATTTCTCTTTCCTTCATCATTTGTGTCCAATCTATCAACTCTACAGGCAAAATTATCTTGAATACACGTGTATCTCTTATCTCTCCTATGAAACACTCCAGTCAAAGCCACCACAATCTTTCACCAGAAATCTTTGTAACTTCCTACAAATGGGTCTTCCTATTCACACTCTTGCTCCCTTTCAATTTGTTCCCTAATTCCTTACAGTGACAATCTAGTGTAGTAGAAAGAGTATAGGCTTTAGATCCGGAAATACCTGCCACAACCTCCTCAAAAAAGCCTCCAGATTCTAGCTGGGCTTGATGGCTCATACTTGTGATCCCACATTTTGGGGGGTTGAGGTGGATGGATTGCTTGAGCCTAGGAGTTCAAGACCAACCTGAGCAACATGATGAAACCCTACCTCTACAAAAAATATGAAAATTAGCCATGTGTGGCAGTGTGTGCCTGTAGTCCCAGCTATGAGTAGGCTGAGGCAAGAGGATCATCTGAGTCTGGGGAGGTCAAGGCTGCAGTGAGTGGTGAGTGAGCCACTGCACTCCAGCCTGGGTGACAGAGCAAGACCCTGTCTCAAAAAAAAAATCTCCAGATTCCAAGCCTAACATATGATTCACTAGTAATCTTCAGTATTATTCAAAGGGAAATTGGAAAAAATGTAAAGTACACTGGTCCCCCTAACCCATCCACAGTTTTGTTTTCCACAGTTTCAGTTACCTGTGTCAACCACAGTCCAAAATATAAAATGGAAAGTTCTGGAAATAAACAATTTGTAAGTTTTAAATTGCACACCGTTCTGAGTAGCATGATGAGTGGCATGATGAAATTGTGTGCCATCCCCCTCAGTCCAGTCCGCTTCAGGATCATTAGTTACTCAGTAACTGTCTCAGTTATCAAATCAGAAAAATACAGTATACACAGGGTCAGTACTATCCACAACCACTGGGGGTCTTGGGATGTATCCCTCACAGATAAGGAGGACTACTGTACATTTTCATTCTTTTTTATAAAATTAAATAATCTATTTGATAAACTCCCAAAATGCTTTTAATTACTAACTTAAATAGCTGAAAAAGAATTCCTTTAAAGGTGTTAGTTAAGGCTAGGCACAGTGGCTCATGCCTGTAATCCCAGCGCTTTGGATGGCTGAGGTGGTAGGATCACTTGAGGCCAGGAGTTTGAGACTAATCTGGGCAATAAGGGAGACCTCATATCTACAAAAAAAAAAAAAAAAAATTAATTAGCTGGGCCTGGTAGTGCATGCATGCCTGTAGTTCCAGTTACTCAGGAGGCTGAAGCAGGTTTTGGTTATATGGAAAAATTCTATAGTAGTGAAGCAGGAGAAAAGCTTAAGCCCAGAAGTTCAAGGCTGTAGTGACCTATGATTGCAGCACTGAACACTAACCTGGGTGACAGAATGAGACCCCATTTCTTAACAACAAAAAAAGTAATTTTAAAGTGTTAGTTAAAAGTATATTCTTTATTAAAGAAATTCATTATGATTTATGTGTTATTCTGCTTAAATACTTGCTTTTTTCTTTGTTTTTTCAGGAGTTGAAGGGCAAGTTTTCTCAGCAAGCAAAATCTCACAAGCTGCATTATCTATAAATAAAAACATAGTTTAGTATTCTACTTATTTCATCTGTCATTAACTGTAAGTCCAAAAACCAACAGAATTCAAAGTTGACAAAACAAAACAATATTTTTTAAAACCCCTGATTTTAATGACTGCGCCTTTGTTAATAATTAAACAAGAAAAATTTGTGTATGTTGAATAATAAAAACATCCTTATCTTAAGAGCTCCAGGTTTCACAGACGCAAAAAAAATACATATAAAATATTTTCTTTTCAGTTAGTAGGGAAAGTTGTGATTATAATCTTCATTCATTATCCAACTATTTCCACTGCAATTTTTTCTTTCTTTTTTTTTTGAAATGTAAAAACTTTAGTGGTACAAGTGGGTTTTGGTTATATGGAAAAATTCTATAGTAGTGAAGTCTTGGCTTTTAGTGTACCTGTTTACTGCAACTTTTCTATCAGCATTTTAAACATACTCAAGCCTCTCTCTTCAAAAACTTTTCCTGTACCTCANCCTGCTATAGCCCCTATATCTCTTCTTTCCCACAGACACTCTTCAAAGATCTGTCCACGTATACTAACTTTATTTCCTCTCCCCCTATTTACTTCCAAATCTAAAGTATCCAGTTGCACTCCCACCAATATCAGCAGAAACCTTTCCTGTCCTACCTCATTGGACCTTAATACAACAGGCTGGAACATTTCCAGCTTGGCTCCTTTTTATGTCTCCTCTTCAGTCTTGAGTCTTCCCTTTTCCTCTCTCTGGACTCAATCCAAGCAACAAATATTTATTGAGTGCTATGTGCCAATTTTGCCTATCATATGGATTTAAAATTGCATATTCAGCTTTTCTTTTTCCATTTATTTATTTATTTATTTATTTATTTATTTATTTTGAGATGAAGTCTTGCTCTGTTCCCCAGACTAGAGTGCAGTAGTATGATCTGGGCTCACTGCAACCTCCACCTCCCGGGTTCAAGTGATTCTCCTGCCTCAGCCTCCCAAGTAGCTGAGATTACAGGCATGCACCATCATGCCTAGCTAATTTTTATATATTTTTTAGTAGAGATGGGATTTCACCATGTTGGCCAAGCTGGTCTCGAACTCCTAACCTGAAATGATCCACCCACCTTGGCTTCCCAAAGTACTGGGATTACAGGCATGAGCCACCATGCCCTGCCCAGCTTTTTGTTATTTTTAACACCGCTACCTTGAATTAAGGCACCAAAAGATTTTTCTTTAGATTTCAATAGCATTTCAATTCACCTCCCTCTGCAGTCCATTATCCTTGTATATCTAAAATACAAATATTGTTTGCTTAAAACTCTTCAAAGGCTTTCCACTGCCCTAAGTTAAACTCAAGCTCCTTAATTTACCATTACCAAGTCCTTTTTATGATCTGTGTATTGTTTAAGTATTCCTCAGCCTCACTACAGAGGCCAATAAGGTTGAAGACAAAATACACTATGACCAGTTAAATGTGAATTTCAGATAAACACCGAATATTTTAGTATATCACATTTAATAGCACAAGTATTTATGACATACTTACATTAAAAATTATTTGCTGTTTATTGGAATTCAAATTTAACTGAGCATTCTGTAACTTTATTTTCTAAATCTGTCAACACTAGAGACTAATCACTCCTGCCATATGGATCTTTGAGGGTAAGATGAAGCAGGTGGTTTGAGAGCTCTGTAGGAGACAAAACAAATACTAAGATTTGGAAATAGATTAGATAGTAGCCTGAGAAATGATAAAAAAGGAAATGTCAAGGTTGACCCTCAGGTTTCTGGTTTGCTAAACCACATCTGATAACCAAGCTGGAGTATAATAGAGTAGAACCAGGTTAGGTCTTGGCTGTAATGATTCTTAGTCCTCAACCCCCATTTTATTTCATAATCTTGATAACTTTTGTCATAGCTGGGATTATTCTTTCCTTAAAACACTCTCCTCTCCTGGCTTCTGAGGCATCATTCTTCCTGGTTTTCCTACTTCAGCACCAGCCACTAGGTCTCAGTTTCCTTTGCTGAATATTTCTCCCTTTCCTTACTTTTAATGTTGGAGTGTCCTATTTCCATTCATTGTATTTTTTTAAAATTATTTTTACCTCCTACATTATTTCATTTAATCCTGAGGTTTCAAAACATCTCTTTGCTGATTCCAAATATGTATCCATAGCCCCAGCCTCTGGCATAAACTCCAGACTCCTCATCATAAACTGTCTTCATAACATCTCTACTTGAAAGCTAATAAGCCTTTCAGTTTTAAAATATTTTATTGAAGTATACCATAAACGTAACAGTCACATCTTGGTATATACGTATTCATCCATGTATCTACCACCCAGATCAAGATATAAAATATCTCCAGCACCTGAGAAGTTTTCTATGTGTTCTTTCCTTGTTGGCATCTCCTTTCCAAAGACTACCAGTGTTTTGACATGTCACCCTGAATAGTCTTGCCTGTTCTTGAAGTTTATATACATGAAATTATATAGTATATACATGTTGTATCTATGTTCTTTCACACAACATTATGTGTATGAGCTCACAGATCAAATTTAATATGTCCAAAAAAATTTCTATTAATGGTTCTCCCAACTTGCTCAGCCCTATAGTGCGCCTGTCTCAGTAAATGGTATCATCATTCATCTGATTTCTCAATAATACTCATCCTTGACTTCTGTTTTTCTCTCTTACCTAATATCCAGCCTAATCACAAATTCCTGGTATATATGCCTTTAAAATGTAATCCAAACCAGACCACTGCTACCACCTTGGTCCAAAACACTATTATCTGATCACTATAATAGTTTAATAAGGTCTTCTGGCTTCCACTCTTGCCTTCTTAGTCTATTCTCCACATAACAGTCCAAATGATTATTCTAAAATATATATCTGAGTCTTTGGAACATAGAAAAGTAACACATCTTAGAACCTTAGGACCACAGACGCATTGGACCTAGAAACACAGAACTCAAGGGCTCTTAGAAGCTTGGAGTTTCTCTAGCTTAGCACTTGCTCCTGTGGAATAATGGATAAAGCAGAAAGAATAGGTGAAACACAGTGGTTTCTCAGATATTATATTTAGATTATTTTACATCTTACTACAACATTTATGAATATCCTAAAATGGTAATGTCCAGTGTTGTAGCTACTGACCTATGGAGCTATTTAAATGTATTAAAATGAAATAAAATGTAAACTAAAAAAATATATATCTGATCATGTCATTCCTCAGCTCTAAGATGATCTAAGATGTATTTCTCAGTACATTTAGAATAAATGGAGGATTGCGTTGTAGGGAAGGTGGAGGTAGTTAATGGGTATTTAATTGTACATTTAAAAATAACTAAAAGAGTATACTGGATTATTTGTAACACAAAGGATAAATGTTTGAGGGCATGGATACCCCACTTACCCTGATGTGATAATTATGCATTTCATGCCTGTATTAAAATATCTCATGTAAGCCATAAATATATATACCATCTATGTATCCACAAATATTAAAAATAAAAAAATTTTAAAAAGAAATATGTAAAAAAATCTCTAGAGCAAGAAGTGAACTATTTAATTTTAAATTTAAAATTACCACACAAAAGTAAGAATACAAAAACATACAGAATTCAAGAATCATTATTCTGCCCTACCACCAAGCTTTATAAAGCTTGCTATATTTTCCATAGCAAAAGGAACACTTTTTATTAGGAAAAACCTAGGTAAAATCATGGTTGTTTTTGGTACCCTTGCCACTTTCCCTTTAATTATCACTCATCTGTTATTGACACATTCCCTTATTCTTTGATCTGTAAAACAAATCCTTCTTCTAATGCTAACCCTCCAGGGTAGAAGGTATTACTCCTTCCAAGGATTTTGTGCTGTTACAAGTTTAGTTTTTATCACTAGACTAATTTTGCTTAGAACAGAAAGCATATTAATCGTCTTATACCTATATTTCCTAACTTAATGTACAGCATTTTATAAATGTTCATTAAGATAATTTATTAAAATGAAGATTTTGCACATACATATTCATACAAATATTTACAACCATCAAGAGCAAAATCAGTAATTCTTCAAGTTTACTCTCAAATGGATGCTATAAAACTTGATGCAAGAAATACAGAAAAGAGAAATCTGAGATATAGCAGAGGTTAATAAGGATGTAAACATCTTGCTAAATTTATTCTCATAGTAAATTACATAAGAAAGGGTTAATAATGCAAGACACTTTGCTGATCCCTTCATTTTTCAATCATTATGCATAACCACAATATATCTGTTTACTTACTGTCCTCTCCTACAATTGAAATCTACAAGGGTAGGAAAAGTGTATCACCTCCCACTAGTATACATAACAATGTCTAGTACAGAGTTTATGTTCACTAAATGTTTATTAAATGAATAAATGATTGATGCTGTGGTGATAGCTAAGACCCACTTTCTAATCCCACATATCTTCATTTCTTATATACAATCAAGCTAAAAAGTACTGTTCACTGAGCTACTAACTTCGTTAATGCACGTTGCATGTAGCAAAAATAAATACAGAATCATTTAACAGAAGTAGTACAACTATTACAGAAAATAATTAGTTTCATTATTTATTACCTGATTCTGAATTTGAAGCACACTTTGCTTTTGGAGAAATATTTTTATCTTCTACTGTCATCACTCTAAAACAAGAACAAACTAGTCAGTAGTATTTTCTAAATCTTTCAGTAACTTTCAAAAATCCTCAAATAATACTTAAAGATATTTGTGTGCGATTAATTATCCTGTGGGAAAATATACAGTTGATTAGAAAATGTTATCATATTTATATAAACAAATAGTTTAGTAAAAAAGACAATAATACATTTTGTACATTTATCGGTGTAAAGCAATATGTATAGAGGACAGGACATAGTGTTTAGAATAAGACAGACCTTCCTTTAAACCCCAGTTCTACTACTTATACTTGAGTGGCCTCTGGAAAGCTACTTAGCCTGTCTTGAGTCTTGGTTACCTCATTTATGTAAAAGGGATAGCTATCTTGTTTCCTAAGATTCTTGTGGAAAGACTTTAAGATACATGAAAGATTGATGATGATGATAATGATTATTGAAAGAGAGTTTTGCTTTGTTACCCAGGCTAGAGTGCAGTAAAATATTTTTTTGAAATTAATATCCTGGGTTTTTTTGGTACTTCTACAAATTAGACCACCTCCAATTCTATCCAAATGTGTAGGAAAGGACTAGCTATCACAAGAGGAGTAAATACCAAAGGATCAAAGCTCAGCCTTTGACTACAAAAATGGGATTTCTGAGTCCCTAGCAAGAAAATGCAGTTGAAACCAAAGGTGAGAAGGGGATTTTCTAAATTCCTATACCAATTAATTGAATAGTTGAACTCAGTAAACAGGTATAATTTTATTCTTTCATATTTCCCTTTAAACGCATCCTGTCAAAACGCTACTTTCTTGCCTCTGAATGAACTTTCAGGTAGATTTCTTTTTACTAATGCCTTTCTGGCATTCTCTTATAATAAGCAGTTATTTTTAGGTAACACAAAGTTCAGTGTAATATCACAACTCCAAACTCTTCTTATCTAATTTAAATTTTTTCCTTTTCTCAGCTTGGGTTTGATTTAGACTCAGAATATGCTGTAGGAAGAGCAACCACCATTGCTTTTGCCTCTATTTCTTGTTCTTTTCTCTTACCTATTTGGAAGTACTCTTTTGGTTCCTCTGGCAGTGAATTACAGTGAGTTGTAGAAATGCACAGGAAAGGTCTTTCTCAATCTTGACTGATACTACTATGTGCCATTGGTATCTCTGGGGTATGAAAGATAATCAAATGCAGACTCTTTCAAACTTGAAGTATTCTGAAAAGTTCTTTGGAGGTTTACCTATCACTGGGGCTCTCTCACTTGCTGCTTTTTATCATCTCCTCAGCTTTTGCCTTTGATGACAGAACACCCAACCACTTTTGAGTGAGGTTACTTCATCCTTTGCAGGAAGTCATATTGGACGTAATCCCTTTCAAGATTATCCATAATTATTCCACTTCTATGGAATCCATATTTGACCTATAGGCACTATGCACAAATCTTTGTCATGTCAAACTCTAAAAGTATATCTAGCTTCCTCTTTATTCTGCCATTCCAAAGCACCTAATAGACTCTCTTGCCTTTAGAGTTATCAGGTATGAGTCAGAAACTAACTCCCAGGGACATATGTTGAACCTTTCAAATGGTTCTCTTGGAGATTCCTCATTTGTGTTGAGGTGAGGGGGAAGTCTCCTTGCTCCCTCCATATGACACCAATAATAGCTCTTATCAAAGAAATAGGCATTCTTGGATTTTGCATCCTTTCCATGTTTTCTTAGCCTTTTCTTAGTTTGGAGATGAGTAATGAGTGAATGCTGGTAGAATTGGATTTTGATCTTATCTTTTACAAACTCCACATAGATAATTCTACACAGAATAAGGAATGGGGGTACTTGACAACTATTTGTTTTCATCTATAAGATCATTGTCCAAACTCTAAGACACCATGAAAACCACATTTAACATTCTGCTACATTCCTCAAGTTCCTATTAACATATGTAATTTAAAACATAACTATGGAGTTCTACTATTAGCCATTGCTATGGTTTGAATGGTTGTTCTCTCCAAAATTCATGTTGAAATTTAATTCCCAATGTGGGAGTATTGAGAGACAGGGACTTTAAGAGGTAACTGGATCATGAGGGCTCTGACTTTATAAATGGATTAAACCATTCATGGATTAATGGAGTAATGGATTAATATGTTATCATGGGAATGATATGATGGGCTTTACAAGAGGAAAAAGACTTGAGCTACTGTGCTCAGCCCCTTTGCTATGTGATGCCCTTTGCTACCTCAGGACTCTGCAGAGTCCTCACCAGCAAGAAGGTCCCCACTAACTGCAGCCCCTTGACTTTAGAATTCTTAGCCTTTGTAACTGTAAGAAATAAATTCCTAGCCAGCCATGATGACACATGCCTATAGTCCTATTTACTCAGGAGGCTGAGGATGGAGGATCACTTGAACCCAGGAGTTTGAGAATACAGTGAGCTAGGATGGTGCCACTGCACTCTAGCCTGGGCAACAGAGTAAGACCCTGTTTCTTAAAAAAAAAAAAAAGAAAGAAAAGAAAAGAAAAAGAAAAAGAAATAAAGTAAGATAGGAAAGAAAGGAAGAAGGACAGACAGATGGATAGAAGGAAGGCAGAGAGACAGAAGGAGGGGTGGAGAGAGAGAAAAAGAAAAGAAAAGAAAGAGAAAGGAAAGAAATAAAGAAATGAAAGAAAGAAAAAAAAAGAAGGAAAGAAAGATAGATAGATAGATTCCTTTTCTTTGTAAATTACCCAGTTTCAGGTATTTGTAATAAGCAACAGAAAGCAGACTAAGACAACCATATGATACAGAAAAAGCTAAGGAAGTTAACAAAGATAGATCCCTCCTCTACATCTTCCAGTCTAGAGCATTATTACAAAGAAAAGGGGTACAAAGACTTAGAAAACAAACATACAGTGGGAGCTGACTTTTCTCCCTCTAGCCCAAAATATAAAGATAGGGGTAATAAGTGGGAAGATGACATTAGAAGAGGTGAAGAGAAAGCCAAAAGGATAGGGAGTATGTACCAAATTTCATGTTTAGAACTCTAGGAGATGTCCACACAGGGTGGAAACAACAAGAAGAGCTGGGGATGTTCAGGCAGAGAGGGGACCTCAGTTAGCCCTTCTGAGATTCTCTTCATCCTGTGCATTGAGAACAAGTTCTCAAGGTTCCATACACCACACTCAATGAAGAAAGTGGCCAAATTTATAGCCAAAACACCTGAATAGGAGTGCTGGGGTGAGGTGACTTTACTACAAAGATTGCAGAAAGTCACCTAGTCATAGTCCAGATACTTCAATGAGATTCAAAGGGTTTGGGAAAGCAACAGAAACCAAGGTGAGGTAAAATCAGCAATGGAGGACCTCAGGTCCTAAATAAGGCCTTAAGTTTATGAGTCAATGATTTTTTTCCAGTGGAACCTAGGCCAGGTATAGAACCAGTCTAGAAACCTTGCAGCATCAATCAGTAAAAATCCAGAGACAGCTTATGTGATTCCAGATACCCTCAGGTCCCAATCTTACCCTTTCCCCAAGCCCTGCTAGAAGGCTACATAAGGTCTGCCCCTATTCCTATACACCTACGTTTAGAGTGCCTATTTGTCCAAACTGGAAAATTTCTGAGAGTACAAGGGTGCTCTATTAAGAATTAGGTCAGAAAAACAGGAACATATTGAGACTGCCCAGGCAGATAACGGGATATGATCACCTACCAATATGCCATTCTCTGGACTATGGAATGGGGATAAAATCCAAGATTCAGCATTCACCCAAAAAGGACTTCTAACTGGAAGTAAATGGATGACAACAAGTAAGTTTAACTCATGATTTCTCAGCTAAATAGGGGAGAAGGGTGATGAGGGTTTATGAGAATTTTAGATGTTATTTTTTAAAAACAAAGGTATATTTTCTTTGGACATGTAAGTGGTAGGTTTTATTTTTCATAGAGAGGTCAGTATTTAGATGAGACAGGAAATAGTATCAGATACACATGATCAAGTGTTTTATTACATTTGCTCCATGTAAATACATATGCAACAGTCATTAAAGTGGATCTACAAAGAAGTTATAGCAATATAAATAAAACTCCCTTTCTCCATTAGCTACTATGTCAAAGTTGTAGGGATTTTACTTTGTGAATGTGCCACTTAAATAAAGAGAATGTCAGATGTCTAGTAGATAATAGGCACTCAAATCTGGTATCATTATTATCCAAATATGACTCTATCCTTCTTAAGAATATATTACAAGTTAAAAATTGGACGCCTACAAGATGGCCGTTTAGGAACAGCTCAGGATTGCAGCCCCCAGTGAAAGCGCAGAGGGTGACTGGACGCCGCATTTCCAGACGGGTTTTTATTACCCATTGCCCACAGGTGGAGGAGCCGCACGGGTCGCCAGTGCGGCTGTTTTGGCCGGCACTGCAGTTTTGGCTGGCGCGGCTGTTTTGGCCAGCTCGGCTGTTTTGGCCGACATGGCTGTTTTGGTCCCGCAAGCTGCTTTACCCACATGGCTGTGTTGCCGGCCCCAGCACAGTGGTTCTCCGTACAAAATACACTGGTCTGGGTGCCCTTTTATCTGGCGATTGGAGCCCTGGGAAGTCGCCCATTCATCTGATTAAAAAGGGGACTGAACAGGGAGACAGGCCACAAGATTCCTGGGCAAAATAAGCACCACAAATCTCAGCACCGCTGTTTAAGCCGGTGCAGTGAGTTGTCGCACAGGAAATCACACAGATCCCGGCGACTTTTCAAGAGGCAACTGGAACACCTGGGAGAGAGTTGACTGTTCAACTAAAAAAAAAAAAAAAAAAGCCTCTGAGGCAGGGAGCCAGGTGATCAGGTTCGGCTGGTCCCACCCCCACAAAAGAACAGCAAGCAGAAACTCTCTGGATTGAGAGTTTCACAGCAAACACAACTGAACCCTGGACAATCCAGCTCTGTGGGGGAGGGGTGTCCGCCATTACTGAGGCACTCCACCACTATGGAGGTAGTCCACCATTGCTGAGGCAGCCTGCTGTTGCCAAGGCAACCCGCCATTGCCAGGGCAACCTGCCATTACAGAGAGAGTCCGCCAATACAGAGGTGGGCCACCATTGCCAAGGCAGTTCTAACTACACCCATATAAACAGGACTGCAGGGAAGTTCACATGGCAGCTGGGTAGAGCCCACAACAGCTCTGCAAAGCCACTGCAGGCAGAGAGTGACTAGGCTGCCTCCTTGCTGGGCAGGGCAGCCCTGAAAAAAAGGCAGCAGCACAACGGAAACTCCTAAATAAACCCCTAACTCCCTGGGACAGAGCGCCTGGGAACAAAAAGTGGTTTATGAGTTCTGCTGCAGCAGACCTAAACATACCTGCCTAGCAGCTCTGAATGAACAATGGAGGTCACAGCACAGCACTTAAGCTCCTATAAAGGACAGACTGTCTCCTCAAGAAGCTCCCCGACCCCCATATATCCAAAGAGTCACCTCATAAAGGAGAGCTCAAACTGACATTTGGCAGGTAACCTTCTGGGACAAAGGTAGCAGAAGAAGAAACTGGTAGTAACTCTTACTGTTCTGCAGCTGCTGCAGGTGATCCCCAGGAACACAGGGCCTGGAGTGGACCTTAGCAATCCTACAGTAAAGGGGCCAGACTGTTAGAAGGAAAACTAAGAAACAGAAATAACTTCAACATCAACAAACAGCATGTCCACTCAGAGACCCAAACTGAAAGTCAGCAACTACAAAGATGACGGGTGGATAAATCCACAAAGATGGGAAGAAACAAGCGCAAAAAAGATGAAAACACCCAAAACCAGAACACCTCACATCCTACAAGGGATCACAACTCCTCGCCAGCAAGGGAACAAGGCTGGATGGAGAACGAGTGTGATGAAATGACAGAATCAGGCTTCAGAAGGCGGGTAACAAGAAACTTCTTTGAGCTAAAATAACATGTTCTAACCCAATGCAAAGAACCTAATAAACTTGAAAAAAGATTTCACGAAATGCTAACGAGAATAGACAACTTAGAGAGGAATATAAGTGAATTGATGGAGCTGAAAAACACAACACGAGAACTTCGCGAAGCATGCACAAGTTTCAAAGCCGAATTGACCAAACAGAAGAAAGGATATCAGAGGTCGAAGATCAACTCAATGAAATAAAACGAGAAGGCAAGATTAGAGAAAAAAGGGTAAAAAGGAATGAACAAAGTCTCCAAGAAATGTGGGACTATCTGAAAAGACCTAATCTACATTTGATAGGTGTACCTGAATGTGAGGAAGAGAATGAATCCAAGCTGGAAAATATTCTTCAGGATATCATCCAGGAAAACTTCCCCAACCTAGCAAGGCAGGCCAATATTCAAGTCCGGAAATACAGAGAACACCACAAGATATTCCTCAAGAAGAGCAACACCAAGGCACATAATTGTCAGATTCACCAGGGTTGAAATGAAGGAGAAAATGCTAAGGGCAGCCAGAGAGAAAGTTCGGGTTACCCACAAAGGGAAGTCCATCAGACTCACAGCAGATCTCTCAGCAGAAACCCTACAAGCCAGAAGAGTGGGGGCCAATATTCAACATCCTTAAAGAACTTTCAACCCAGAATCTCCTATCCAGCTAAACTAACCTTCATAAGTGAAGGAAAAATAAAATCCTTTGCAAACAAGCAAGTATTCCGAGATTTCATCACTACCCAGTCTGCTTTACAAGAGCTACTGAAAGAGGCTCTACACACAGAAAGGAACAACCAGTACCAGCCACTCCAAAAACATACCAAATGGTAAAGAGCATCACACAAAGAAGAATCTGCATCAACTAATGGGCAAAACAGTCAGCTAGCATCAAAATGGCAGGATCAAATTCACACATAACAATATGAACCCTAAATGTAAATGGGCTAAATGCCCCAATCAAAAGACATAGACTGGCAAATTGGATAAAAAGCCAAAACCCATTGGTGTGCTGTATCCAGGAAACCCAACACACATGCAAGGATACACAAAGGCTCAAAATAAAGGGATGGAGGCAGATTTACCAAGCAAATGGAGAACAACAACAACAACAACAAAAGCAGGAGTTGCAATTCTCATCTCTGATAAAATAAGACAGGACAGAAACAGATGGAGAAACATTCCATGTTCATGGTTAGGAAGAATCAATATCATGAAAATGGCCATACTGCCCAAAGTAACTTACAGATTCAACACTATCCCCATCAAGCTACCAATGACTTTCTTCACAGAACTGGAAAAAACCATCTGAAACTTCATATGGGACCAAAAGAGAGCCTGCATAGCCAAGTCAATTATAAGCAAAAAGAACAAAGTGGGAGGCATCACACTACCAGACTTCAAACTATACTACAAGGCTACAGTAATCAAAACAGCATGGTACTGGTACCAAAACAGACATATAGACCAATGGAACAGAACAGAGGCCTCGGAGGCAACACAACTTATCTACAACCATCTGATCTTTGACAAACCTCACAAAAACAAGCAATGGGGAAAGGATTCCCTGTCTAATACATGGTGTGGGGAAAAGTGGCTAGCCATATGCAGAAAGCAGAAACTGGACTCCTTCCTGACACTTTACACTAAAATTAACTCCAGATGGTTTAAAGACTTAAACATAAGACCTAACACCATAAAAACCCTAGAAGAAAATCTAGGCAAAAGCATTCAAGACATAGGCGTAGGCAAGGACTTCATGACCAAAACACCAAAAGCATTGGCAACAAAAGCCAAAACAGACAAATGGGACCTAGTCAAACTCCACAGCTTCTGCACGGCAAAAGAAACAGTCATTAGAGTGAATCGGCAACCAACGGAATGGGAAAAACTTTTTACAGTTTATGCATGTGACAAAGTGCTGATATCCAGAATTTACAAAGAGCTAAAACAGATTTACATGAAAAAAACAAACAAACCCATTCAAAAGTGGGCAAAGGATATGAACAGACACTTTACAAAAGAAGACATAC
>NW_016107391.1:10326806-10346938 GCF_001604975.1 Cebus imitator | reverse complement strand
TGGGGAGGAAGGCAGCAAATCACACCGCCACGTGTGTACCTATGCAACAATCTTGCATGTTCTTCACATGTACCCCAAAACCTAAAATGCAATAAAAAAAAGAATATATTACATTATAAATTGTCAAAGGAATTTTTTACGTGACCTTAGTCATTTATATTTACAATTTTCATTGTAATTTACTAAAAGACAATTCACCCAAAAACAACAGATTTTCTTTTCTTCAGAAATTTCTCACCATTTAGATGTGGCATATTTATAAAGAGGCTATTATACTAACGCTACTCTCTTCTCACTCTACAAACTTTCCGAAGAAGACAACTATGCCTTCAGCCCAGGACTTTTCCCTTGCTCTCCAGGCTGCGCCATCCAACTCCTTGCTGGACATCTCCACTTTAAAGTACTTTCAGTACCTCAGTGTCACCCCAACCCACTCTTGCTTTTTCATTTGTGTTCCCTCACCTAGTAAATAAGTTTTCATGCAATTACCTAAGTCAGAGGGCTGGGGGCCAACTTGAATTTTAACTTCTTCCAATTTGTCATTAAAAATTATTGACTATCCCTCTTGAATTTTTCTTCAACTTTTCCTTTTTGCTATCATTGCTGAGGGAAGAGATTTTTAAATCAATTTTGTTCGCTACTATATCTCTAGCAATTACAACAGGTCTGACACATGGTGAGTAGTCAACAAATAATAAATGAACACCTGAGTTTGTGGACAATCATACTTGCTATAAAACTATTATAAAATAGGGTTTCAAAAGTTCAATACAATTTAAAATTTTTTAGTTCTTACGTTTTTCTATGGCACTTCTGATAGTCTTCTGAAGAGGTACCTAGGAAAGAAAATAAAAACAATCTATTAGAAATATAATTGAATCCACGTCCAGATGGGTTCACAGCCAAATTCTACTAGATCTACAAAGAAGAGCTGGTACCATTCCTTCTGAAATTATTCCAAACCATAAAAAAGAGGGAATACTCCTTAACTCATTTTATAAGATCAACACCATCCTGATACCAAAACCTGGCAGAGATACAACTAAAAAAGAAAATTTCAGGCCAATATCTATGATAAACATTGATGCAAAAATCTTCAATAAAATACTGGCAAACCGATTGCAACAGCACATCAAAAAGCTTATCAACCACGATCAAGTAGGCTTCATCCCAGGGATGCAAGGCTGGTTCAACATATGCAAATCTATAAACGTAATCTATCACAGAAACAGAACCAAAGACAAAAACCACGTGATTATCTCAATAGATGCAGAGAAGGCCTTCAACAAAATTCAACAGTGCTTTATGCTAAAAACTCTTAATAAACTAGGTATCAATGGAACATATCTCAAAATAATAAAAGTTATTTATGACAAACTCACAGACAATATCATACTGAATGGGCAAAAACTGGACGCATTCCCTTTGAAAACTGGCACTAGACAAGAGTGCCCTCTCTTACCATTCCTATTGAACATAGTATTGGAAATTCTAGCCAGAGAAATCAGGCAAGAAAAAGAAATAAAGGTATTCAATTCAGAAAAGAGGAAGGAGTCTTCTAAATATACAATCATGACAATTTGACTCTATTTGCAGACGACATGATTGTATATTTAGAAGACTACATTGTCTCAGGCCAAAATCTCCTTAAGATGACAAACAACTTCAGCAAAGTCTCAGGATACAAAATCAATATGCAAAAATCACAAGCATTCCTATACACCAATAACAGACAGAGAGCCAAATCATGAGCGAACTCCCGTTCGCAATTGCTGCAAAGAGAATAAAATACCTAGGAATACAACTAACAAATAATGTAAAGCACCTCTTCAAGGAGAACTACAAACCACTGCTCAAGGAAATAAGAGAGGACACAAACAGATGGAAAAACATTCCATGCTTATGATTAGGGAGAATCAAGATCATGAAAATGGCCATACTGCCCAAAGTAATCTATAGATTCAATGCTATCCTCATCAAACTACCATTAACCTTCTTCACAGAACTGGAAAAAACCACCTTAAACTTCATATGGAACCAAAAAAGAGCCTGCATAGCCAAGACAATCCTAAGCAAAAGAAAACAAAGCTGGAGGTATCATGCTACCTGACTTCAAACTATACTACAAAGCTACAGTAATCAAAACAGCATGGTACTGGTACCAAAACAGAGATATAGACCAATGGAACAGAACAGAGGCCTCGAAGGCAAGGCCACACATCTACAACCATCTGATCTTTGACAAACCTCACAAAAACAAGCAATGGGGAAAGGATTCCCTGTTTAATAAATGGTATTGGGAAAACTGGCTAGCCATGTGCAGAAAGCAGAAACTGGACTCCCTCCTGACACCTTACACTAAAATTAACTCCAGATGGATTAAAGACTTAAACATAAGACCTAACACCATAAAAGCCCTAGAAGAAAACCTAGGCAATACCATTCAGGACACAGGCCTAGGAAAGGACTTCATGACTAAAATATCAAAAGCAATGGCAACAAAAGCCAAAATATAGACAAATGGGATCTAATTAAACTTAAGAGCTTCTGTATAGCAAAAGAAACAATCCTTAAGGTGAACCAAGAATAGAATGAGAAAAAGTTTTTGCAATCTACCCATCCAAAAAAGGGCTAATATCCAGAATCTACAAAGAACTAAAACAAATATACAGGAAAAAAACCATCAAAAAGTGGGCAAGAGATATGAACAGACACTTTTCAAAAGAAGGCATTTATGTGGCCAAGAAACATATTAAAAAAGCTCATCATCACTGGTCATTAGAGAAATGCAAATCAAAATCACATTGAGATACCATCTCACGCCAGTTAGAATGGTGATCATTAAAAAATCTAGAGACAAGATGTTGAAGAAGATGTGGAGAAATAGGAATGCTTTTACACTGTTGGTGGGAGTGTAAAATAGTTCAACCACTGTGGAAGACAGTGTGGCGATTCCTCAAGGATTTACAACTAGAAATACCGTTTGACCCAGGAATCCCATTACTGGGTATATACCCAAAGGATTATAAACTGAACTATTATAAAGACACATGCACACATATGTTCATTGCGGCACTATTTACAATAGCAAAAACTTGGAACCAACCCAAATGCCCATCAAAGATAGACTGGATAAAGAAAATATGGCACATATACACCACAGAATACTACGCAGCCATAGAAAAGGATGAGTTCATGTCCTTTGTAGGGACATGGATGAAGCTGGAAACCATCATTCTCAGCAAACTGACAGAAGAACAGAAAACCAAACACCACATGTTCTCACTCATAAGTGGGTGTTGAACAATGAGACCACATGGACACAGGAGGGGAATATCACACACTGGGGATTGAGGGCTAGGGGAGGGATAGCAGGAGGTGGGGAGATTGAGGAGGGATAACATTAGGAGAAGTATGTAATGTAGGTGACCAGGGAATAGAGGCAGCAAACCTCCATGGCATGTGTATACCTATGTAAGAATCCTGCAATATCTGCACATGTATCCCAGAACTTAATGTAAAAAAAAGAAAAAAGAAAAAAGAAAAAGAAATATAATTCAAAGACAAACCAGAGGCAAAAATTAGGTAAAAATGAGTATTTCCCCCAAGTATAGTTTATTTTCATATCTTTTTTAATATTGTTTTTTGTGTCTGCCCTTAAAAACTGGGTAAAAATATTTTCAAAATATCAAAGCAAAAAAAGTTGCAAAATTTTATGAGATACAGGAATCTCTCCCTTGTATTTGAATAGTTCTTTATAATTTTTGAAGTCTTTTTACATCTATTATCTTACTTGATTCTTACAACAATCTTGTCATGTAAATATATCAATTTATTATCCCCATTTTTTTTTTTTTGGTGGGGGACGGAGTTTCACTCTTGTTACCCAGGCTGGAGTGCAATGGCGCGATCTCGGCTCACCGCAACCTCCGCCTCCTGGGTTCAGGCAATTCTCCTGCCTCAGCCTCCTGAGTAGCTGGGATTATCCCCATTTTATATAAGAAAAAAATAACTGGTCAAATCACGAAACTAGGCCAGGCATGGTGGCTCACACCTGTAATCCCGCACTTTGGGAGGCCGAGGCATGTGGATCACCTGAGGTCAGGCGTTTGAGACCAGCCTGGCCAACATGGTGAAACCCTGTCTCTACTAAAAATACAATTAGCCAGGTGTGGTAGCATGCAACTGTAATCCCAGCTACTTGGGAGGCTGAGGCATGAGAATTGCTTGAACTCAGGAGGTGGAGGCTGCAGTGAGCTGAGATCACACCACTGTACTCTGGCCTGGGCAACAAACTGAGACTCCATCTGAAAAAAAAGTTTTACAAAACTAATAGTCAAATACTAGTTGAATACCAAATATATAGAAACACATACTAGTAGATTGATTAGTCAAGAGAATTTCTGCCAACCCACATTTGAATGCCTCAGGTACATTAGGATATTACTAGGAATATAAAGAACCATGAGTATAGTTGTCTAAAGAAATTAAAATCTTTAGTGGCTGTGGCACTTTGCTTATGTTAGAATAGAATTTTAAAATCTCCCCAATTAAGCAGAGACAAAGTAAATGATGCCTTTAAGCATTTCCTAAAAGGGAGGTTCTCAGAACATGAAGGCTACAGTGGCCACTTATCATCCAGCATCTACTCTATTTTTGCTGGTAACAGTCACCTGTTTTGCTTTGTTTTGTTTTTCCTGGTGGTTTAGGCATAGCCTACAACTCAATGCAGTGAGAGCTCTGTATCTCCCTGGACACAGTGACTGGTTCAGGGAAAGGCATGTAAACTAATTAAGCCCATGTATAAGGGTTCAGGACTTCTGTTCAAATACTTGGGAAAGAGAAACACTTTTTAAAATGGATTTGAGGCTGTGATATGTAACCCTAGGGCTAGCAAGAGTTGCTCTATGAAGGGATTTGACTGGGAGCATAACTGACATAGAGGGATCCACAGCCGAGAGATAGAGAGGAATTGGGTCCTACTGGTATCATTTGAAACCCTGGATCAAGTTGCATATATTTACCTGATTTGTTGCTGAATTTTTGAGGTACATGTGCTAACAAATTCCCTTTTTAACCAATATTGTTATATTTTTTGACATTTGCAAGGGACAAGGATCCTACCCAAAACATTTGCTAAAGAGACAGGCTGCTTCTTTGAGCACTTTATTCCAGCAAAGATGACAAACTAAACATAATACAGAAGACAAGGCCTTCAAACACTGTAAAAACATTGCCATCTAGACAGCTATCAACTTTCCAATAAAGGACCTCTAACTCAATGTTTAGTTCTTTGACTAATATGCCCCTTTCTTAGTGGCAGGCACTAACAGGTGGGCAGACAATATCCATTCCTACTCCCCTTCTCCATTTTCCTTGCCTTCTACCACAATAGAGGATAGGAAAGCAAGGTTTCTCAATCTCCCTAGATGCATGACCCAGTTCTGGCCAATAGACCAAAGTAGAGGTCGGCTGGGAATTTCTGGGAAAGCTTTTCTTCTTCCAATAAAAGGATATATGTGTGGCTACTCCTGCCCCCTCTCTTTCTTTCTACCGGAAACATGGCTATGACACTTAGAGGTTTAGCAACCACCTTGCAAATATGGGGTAACAAGCCAGCACACTTGGTTGTATGTTGACATAAAAGCCTATGACCTTGATGATATTATTGAGTTGCTACACTAGTTCTGGGCTGGTAAACATAAACCTAATATAAATAAAAAATTTTTGCATGACAAAAAATACCATAAACAAAAAGACAACTGACAAACTTGGAGAAAATATTCATAACATATGAACAAAAGGTTACAGACAAAAGACCAATATTCTTCAAATAAAAATGACACTTAAACATATCAAAAATGTTAAAACTCACGTATAATTATGGAAATTATATTATTGTGAGTTTAAACATATAATTAAAATAGCACAGAGATACCATCTCTGTACAAATTAAAATAGCACAGAGATACCATTTCTCACCTATGAGAGTAGCAAAAATTTTTTTTAAATGGCAACATATTCTTGGGTAAGGATATGGGGAGACCAGCACTTTGACACATTGCTGTTGGGAATGCAAACTGTTATAATCCTTCTGGAGGAAAATTTGGCAATATCCAATAAACCAATATACACATTTACCTTTTGACCCAGCTATTCTACCTCTGGAAATCTGCCTTGAAGACACACTGCCAATATCATGAAAATATATATCATAAGTTTATTCATTAAGTATTGTTTATAGTGGCAAAATATTGGGGGAAAATCTAAATACCCAATTTATAGGTATTTTTGAATAAACAAAAGTATATCCACACAGTAGAGTACTGTGCAGCTGTAAAAAATAAGAGGAAGATCTCTGTGTAAACCAATGTGTAGTGATTTCTACTACATACTATTAAGTGGAAAAATCAAAGTGAAAAAAGAGTAGCTATACAGCTTGCTACCCTTCATGTAACAAAGAGGAGGATATAAAGAAATACACAGATATCTCCTCTTTTGTACAAAAGAAACGCAGCAGGAAGGATAAGCCAAAAACTAAAAAGACCAGTTACCCACAGGGGGTGAGAAAGGGGTAGAAAGAAGAGAAGAATGGTAGCTGGAAGAAGGAGAAAGTGATAAGTTTCTGAGAATACATTTTTATATAGCTATGACTATTAAAACCACAGTAATATTTCATATTCCTGAATACATAAACAAAACCAAACAGGACAGGTGAATGCAAAAGTAAATCCAACAATAATAAGTAAGTCTAACTATACATATTACAAGTGAATAACTTCTCATATGCTAAGAGCAGTGGGGAGAAAATGAACTTACATAACTTTGGAAAATTAGTATTTTGACTGGATGCTGTAATGCTAAAGACAAAAAGAACTGCACATAAATGCTGTAATTTATTTACTAAATGTGTTTCTTACAGGGGCCTGAGTTAACACTTCTGAAACTACTCTCTATATATACTAGAATTAAATAAATAAATAAATTCAATAAATAAATGATGAAAGTATTGGATTTCAAACCATAGAATAAATATCCACAAGTATACAGTGAATAAGAAACCAAATAAATAAACAAACGGCAGAAAAGAGAAAGTTCTTCTTTTACAGTAGGATTCCAATTAATAAAAATAGCAGGAAAGAGTATACTGAAAAAAACACCATTAGACAGACACCACAGTAACATGGGTTGAAGTCAGCTGGCTCATCTGATGGCTGCTAAAATTAGTGAAATAAAGTCCTAGGAGAAACAGAGTTTACAGTCTCAAACTATCTTTTTGTAGATATTCAAAAATTACAAAGAGAAAACAGCGATTTTTAATTGGAGAAATTCAGCAGATACTGGGTTAACCAAATGATGAAGTTTAACATCACCAGTAATCACAAACCCCTTGATATAATATGAGGCACTGCAAAGGCAAAACATCATTTCTATGGTATTCTTACCAAAAACCCCATAACTTCATTCCCCTACCCCGCTTTTTTTTTGGAGAAGATTCTCATTCTGTCACCCAGGCAGGAATTCAGTGGTACAAACATGGCTCACAGTAGCCTTGACCTCCTGGGCGCAAGTGATCCTCTTATCCTCCCACCTCAGCCTCCCGAGTAGCTGGGACTATAGGCTTGCACCACCACATCTAGCTCATTTTTTATTTTTTGTAGAGATAGGGGGTCTCACTATGTTGCCCAGGCTGGTCTCGAACTCCTGGCCTCAAGCAGTCCTCCCACCTCAGTCTCCCAAAGTGCTAGGATTACAGGTGTGAGCCACTGCTCCTGGCCACAACTTAATTCCTGTCATGAGGAAACATCTAGTAGATAAATCCCAACCAACGGACATTCTACAAAATAACTTATCAGTAATCTGAAAGACTGAGGAACTATTACAAACTGCAGGAGACTAGGGAGAAATAACAATTAAATGTGACATGGGATTCAGGATAGGATCATGTAACAGAAAAAAAAAAAAAGGAAGACTAAAAGTCTAAAAATAGTTTAAAATAAAAAGTTATAAAAGGCTGGGTGCAATGGCTTATGCCTGTAATCTCAGCACTTTGGGAGGCCAAGGCAGGTGGATCACCTCAGGTCAGGAGTTCAAGACCAACCTGGCCAACATGGTGAAAAACCCCGTCTCTACTGAAAATGCAAAAATTAGCTGGGTGTAGTGGCATGCACCTGTAATCCCAGCTACCAGGGAGGATGAGGCAAAAGAATTGCTTGAACCTGGGAGGCAGAGGTTGCAGTGAGCCAAGATCACGCCACTGC
Organism: Cebus imitator; assembly: GCF_001604975.1. Classification (NCBI taxonomy): domain Eukaryota; kingdom Metazoa; phylum Chordata; class Mammalia; order Primates; family Cebidae; genus Cebus; species Cebus imitator. The sequence continues at coordinate 10,338,677 of NW_016107391.1, read as the reverse complement.
ACTCCAGCCTGAGTGACAGAGCAAGACTCTGTCTCAAAATAAATAAATAAAAATAAATTAGCTGATTGTGGGTGTGCATGCCTATAGTCCCAGCTACTCGGGATGCTAAGACTGGGAATATTACTTGAGATTAGAAGTTAGAGGTCATAGTGAACTATGACTGTACCACTACACTCCAGCCTGGGCAACAAAGTGAGACCCTATCTCAAATTTTGAAAAGTTATTTAAAGAGTAAACCCAGCCCAGGGCAATGGCATGCCTGTAGGGAGGCTGAACCAGGAGCATCACTTTAGCTGAGGAGTTCGAATCCAGCCTGGGCAACATAGCAAGATCTCCAAGCTAAAATTTTTTTTAATTAAAAAAAGTGACTCACACCTGTAATCCCAGCACTTTGGGAGGCCAAGGTGGGTGGATCACGAGGTCAGGAGTTTGAGACTAACCTGGCCAACATGGTGAAACCTGTCTCTACTAAAAATACAAAAATTAGCCAGGTGTGGTGATGGGCAACTATAATCCCAGCTACTTGGGAGGCTGGGAAAGGAGAATCGCTTGAATCTGGGAAGTGGAGGTTGCAGTGAGCCAAGATCGTGCCATTGTACTCCAGCCCAGGTGACAATGCAAGACTCCACCTCAAAAAAAAAAAAAAGTAAACTCATATACTATTATTAGATATTATCTGTAGCCAAAGGCAATCCAACTGATAAACTTATCTTAGAAATCATTCAAGAGAAAAAATACTTTGCTTTTCCAACATAGATAAATGTTCTCCTGTATGTGTGACTCACTTAAAATTGCAGAGACATTTGAAAACTGTGGTGCCTTCTCTATTGCTACTGCTTTACTGGTATCCAGAAGAGTAGAATTTTTCCACTGCATGTGTTCTTCTAATTTGGAACACTCCCAATCTAAAACAGCAGAAAAGAAATAGTGTAAGACTTTGAACAACAGCCTACATACAAATGATGGGTTACCTCCTACCTCACCTTAGGTCCCCAGCCCATACCAAATGATGGTATTATAATTGAAGAAGGTTTTGGATGAGACAGAAAAAAAAATAATCCTTATGGATCAATGTAGTAATAGTCTATGTTCTATTCTGGTTCTCTTACCCTGTCTTCCTTTCTAGGCTTTTGTACTATAGGATTATTGATCTAAGAGACAGGTAGCACACATGTGAGCTGCCGGTTATATTTTATATATGTTATGCCTAAGTGCCATTAAAAATAACATCACTAAATAACACACAATCAGCCCTTTGTATCTATAAGTTCCACATTTGTGGATTCAACCAACCATGGACTGAAAATATTCAGGAAAAAAATTGCATCCATACTCAACATATACAGACTTTTTTTTTCTTGTCATTATTCTCTAGACAATATAGTCTAACAACTGTTTATATAGCATTTACATTGTATTAAATATCATAATTAATCTAAAGATGATTTAAGGTATATAGGAGGATGTGCATAGGTTACATGCAAATACCATGGCATTTTATATCAGGGACTTCAGTATCCACAGATTTTGGTAACCAAGGGAAGTCTTGCAACCCACCCCTATGGATACCAAGGGACAACTGTACATAAACTGCTATTACTTAATATCAGTTTTAAGCTTTCCAGTAACTTCCCACTATGGAAGAATAAGGCTATCCCCACCTTTCCTACCTCTCCCATTGTCCCCATATTGTTATATCACATATTAAGTTAGATTAATATTCATGTAGACATTATAATGATAAAATGTTATAAAAATGCTGTTTACTCTGGTGGTATATTAAGACCACCTTTTGTTTTTCCTGGAGTCGATACAAGTCCCTTTCCTCATTTGTTTAGTTTTATACACACACACACACACACACACACACACGCACACCACACACACAAGCTTTTTTGAGATAGAGTGTTGCTATCTCGCCCAGACTAGAGTGTGGTGGTATGATCTTGGCTCACTGCAACCTCTGCCTCCTGGGTTCAAGTGATTCGCCTGCCTCAGACTCCCGAATAACTGGGATTACAGGCACCCACCACCATGCCAGACTAATTTTTGTATTTTGTAGAGGCAAGAGTTTCACCATGTTGGCCAGACTTGTCTTGAACTCCTGACCTCAAGTGATCCACCTGCCTCAGCCTTCCAAAGTGCTGCAATTACAAGCGTGTGCCACTACTCCTAGTCTCTATATATTCTTAAATCTATTTAGTCTCAAATGCTACCAAACTGCATAAGTCCATTTCATTTATTCCACTTCCTGGTGTTCTAGAATTTCATAATGCTGTGCCTTGGTGTTTTTCATGTGCTGCACTAGGCACACTATGGTCCTCTTAACCTGGAAACTCATAATTTATAGCTTGAAAATGTTATTGAATTATTTCTTTGATAATTTTATTCCTTTTTTCCATTATCTTTTCAGGGAGCTCCTATTATTTGATGTTGGATTTCATATACTGTTCTTCTATCTTATTGTTTTTCCTCTAAATTTTAATGTTTTTTATTTTCTCATTTTTCCCCCTTTTCTTATGTTTTTTTTTCTAGTAAATCTCAACTTAATATTTTAATCCTTTTACTGAGTTTTCCACTCTGCTATTGCATTTCATTGTTCTTTGAATAGCCTTTTTTTATAACAGTCTATTCTTATTTAATGGATAAAATATGTATTTTCTTATCTCAAGGAAGATTTTAAAAAATATTTTCTCCTTCTTCCTATTTCTCCTTGATTCTTTTTCCTATTTAATTTTCTTGTTTCAAGATTTTTTAATTTTAGAAGTTTAAACATTTTAATTTTTAAAATTCCTCTTCTTTATTGTTAGAACACTTCACATGAGAGCTACACTCAAACCTTCACATATACAATCCAGTGTTGTTAATTAAAGGCACAGTGTTCTACAGCAGCTCTCTAGAACTCACTCTTATATGTGTAAGTGAAACTTAATACCCATTGATAGGAGCTCCCAATTTTCCCATCCTGCGAGATCCTGTCAAACATCATCCTACTCTCTGCTTCTATGAGTTTAACTATTTTAGATAACTTATATGAGTGGAAATGTGAAGTATTTGGCCTTCTGTGACTGGCTTATTTCATTTAACATAATGTCCTCAAGGTTCATCCATGTTGTCACAAATTGCAGGATTTCTCTCTACGGCTGAATAATATTCCATTGTATTTATACACTACATTTTTCTATCCATTCATTATCAATGAACATTTAAGTATTTTCCCACATCTTGGCTACTGTGAATAATGCTGAGGTGATTAAGGGAATGCTAGTATCTCTTTGAGATCCTGATTTTAATTATTTTGGATATTCATAAGAGGGATTGCTGGACCACATGGTCATTCTGTTTTTAATTTTTAGAGACATCTCCATACTGTTTCCATAGCTGCTGTGTTATTTTACATTCCCACCAACAGTGTACAAGAGTTCTAATTTATCTAAACCCTTGCCAACATTTGTTATCTTTTGTTTTTTGATAATAGCCATCTTAACAAGTGTGAGGTGATATCGTGGTTTTGATTTGCATATTCCTGATGATTAATGATGCTGAGCATTTTTTCATATACTTGTTGGCTATTGCTGCTGCTGCTTTGGAGAAATATCTATTCAAGTTCTTTGTCTATTTTAAAAATTAGGTTGTCTTTTTTGTTTAGTTTTACTATTCAGTTATAAGAGTTCGTTATACATTTTAGTTATTTACTCCTTTATCAGATATATAATTCACACATATTTTCTCCCATTTTGGTAGGTTGTGTGTTTACTCTGTTGATTGTTTCTTTTGCTGTGCAGAGGCTTTTTAGTTTGATGACATCTCACTTGTTACTGCTCTTGTTGCCTAGACTTTTGGCATCATATCCATGAAATCACCGCTAAGACTAATTTTATGAAGCTTTTCCCCTGCGTTTTCTTCTAGGAGTTTTACAGCTTCAGGTCTTATATTTAACTATTTAATACATTTTGAATTAATTATTATGTATGGTGTCAATGTTCAATTTCATTATTTTGTATGTAGATACTTAGTTTTCCCAATAGCATTTGTTGAAGAAAGTATTCTTTCCTCATTGTGTATTCTTGGTACTCCAATCTGTCAAAAATAAGTTGGCCATATGGATTCATTTCTCTTATGACAGTACCATACTTCTTGAATTACCATAGCATTGCAGTGTATTTGAAATCAGGAAGTATGATGCTCCTACTTTGTTCTTCTCAAGATTGTTTTGGCTATTTGAGCTCCTTTGTGGTTCCATATATACTTCAGGGTTGCTTTGCTATTTTTTTTTTTTTTTTTTTTTGATTTGGAGTCTCATTCTATTTCCTAGGCTGGAGTGCAGGGGCATGATCTCGACTCACTGAAACCTCTGCCTACCGGTTCAAGTGATTCTCCTGCCTCAGTCTCCCGAGTAGCTGGGATTACAGGCATGCACCGCCACACCTGGCTAATTTTTGTATTTTTAGTAGAGACAGGGTTTCACCATATTGGCCAGGATGGTCTTGAACTCCTGACCTCGTGATCCACCCACCTTGGCCTCCTAAAGTGCTGGGATAACAGGTGTGAGCCACTGTGCCTGGCCGCTTTGTTATTTCTATTAAAAAATGCCATTGAGATTTTGATAGAGATTGCATCAAATTTGTAGATTGCTTTGGTGTATGGGTATTTTACCAATATTAAGTCTTCCAACTCATAAACATGGGATGTGTGCCCATTTGCTGGCATCTTTTAAAGTTTTGTTCATCATTGCTTTCCAGAGTACATATCTTCTACTTAAGTTTATTCCTAAGCATTTTATAGTTTTTGATGATATTGTAAATGAAATTGTTTTATTTCCTCTTCAGGTAGTTTATTGCTAGTATATAGAAACACAACTGATTTTCATATGTTGATTTTATAATCTATAATTTTACTGAATAAGTGAATTCAGTAAAATTATAGATTATACAAATAAGTTTTTGTGGTGTCTTTAGAGTGTTTTACATATAAGATCATGTCCTCTGCAGATACAGATTATTTTACTCTATTCAGTTTAGGCACTTTTTATTTTTTTGTTACCTAATTGCTCTGGCTAGGACTATGTTGAACAAAAGTATTCAGCATACTTCCTGATAGCAGAGGAACAGCTTTCAGTTTTTCACTACTGAGTATGATGTTAGCTATGGGCTTCTCGTATATGATCTTTATTATGTTGAGGTAATTGCCTTCTGTTCCTAGTTTGAGAGTTTTCATCATAAAAGATATTGAATTTTGTCATATCTTTTTGCTGTATCTATTGAAATTATTGTGTAACTGTTACCCTTTATTCTGTTGATGTGGTGTATCACTTTAGTTGATTTTTATATATGGAACCATCCTTGCATTCCAGAGATAAATGCCACTTGGTCATGGTATATGATCCCTTAAATGTAGAGATGAATTTGAACTGCTAGTATTTTGTTGAGGATTTTTACATCTATGTTCATCAGGGATATTTGCTTATAGAATTTACCTTGCTTTAGCATGAGGCCTCAAAGAATTAGTTAGAAAGTGTTTTCTCCTCTTTAATTTTTTAGAAGAGTTTAAGAAGAATTGGAATTAAATATTCTTAAATGTTTGGTAGAATTCACCAGTGAAGCCATCTGGTCCTGGACTTTTCTTTGTTGTAAAGTTTTCGATTGCTGGTTCAATCTCCTTACTAGTTATAGGTCTGTCCAAATTTTATATTTCTTCATGACTCAGTCTTAGTAGGTTATATGTTTCTAGAAATTTCGTCTTTCTAGGTTATTCAATTTATTGTCCCATAATTGGGCATAGTAGTCTGATGATTATTTTTGTTTCTGTGGCATCAGGTATAATGTCTTCTCTTGTACTTTGAATTTTACTGAGTCTTCTTTTTTTCTTATCTAACTAAAAGTTTGTCAAATTTGTCTTTTCAAAAAACCAACTCTTAGTTTCACTGATTTTTTTCCATTTTTTTCAATTCTCTGTTCCATTTACTTCTGCTCTAAACTTTATTATTTCCTTACATCTGATAATATTTGGCTGTTTGTTCTTTTTTCTAGTTCTTTGAGACATAACATTAGGTTATCTGAAATTTTTCTTTTTAAATGTAGTTATTTATTGCTATAAAATTCCCTCAGTACTGCTTTTGCTATATCCCATATGTTTTAATATGTTTTGCTTTTGTCCCAAGATATTTTCTAATTTCCTTTTTTATTTCTTCTTTGACTCACTGGTTATTCAAGCATATGTTAAATTTCCACATATTTGTGATTTTCCAGTATTCCTTCTGCTACTGATTTCTAGTTTTGTTCCATTGTGGTCAGAAAAGATACTTGGTATGTTTTCAATCTTTCATTTGTTAAGACTTGTTTTGTGACATAACATGATCTATTATGGAGAATGTCTTATCTGTGCATGAGAGAAATATATATTCTGCCAATGTTGGGTAGAATGTTTCGTATATATGTCCATGTGGTCAACATCGCTGTTCAAGTCTGGTGTTTGCCTACCTGTTTTCTGTCTGAATGTTTTATCTATTGTTAAAAGTGGGTTATATTGAATTATCCCACAATTATTGTATTCCTATGTTTCCCTTCAGTTATGTCATTGTCTGTTTTACATATTTAGGTGCTGATGTTGGGTGCAGATGTATCTATAACTGTCTACTTTCCTGGTGAACTGACCCTTTTATTATTATATATTGTTCTTGTCTCTTATGACTGTTTTGGATTTAAAGTCTGTCTTGTCTGACATAAATATAGCTACCCCTGCTCTCTTTTGGTTACCACTTGTATGGAATATCTTTTTCCATCTCTCCACTTTTAGTGTATGTATCCTTAAATCTAAAGAGGGTCACCTGTAGACATCACATCATTAGATCTTGTTCTTTTATCCATTCAGTCACTCTGTGTTTTGATTGGGAAGTTTAACTTATTTAAAATAATTATTGACAGATAAGGACTTACTGTCATTTCACTAATTGTTTCTTTCTTGTGTTTCCTTTGTCCCTCTTTCCTTTAGTGCTATCTTCCTTTGTGTTCCACTGTTTTTTGTGGAAATAATGCTTTTCTTTTTCTTCTTTTGTGTGTCTTCCACAGCAATATTGTTTGTGTTGACCACGGGGCTTACATAAAATCTTATATAGTTGTGACAGTCTAAGCTGATAATTTCAATTGCATACAAAAATTACACTTTTACTTCTCCCCCTCCTGCACTTTATTCACGTGACAATTTATTTATTTTATGTTGTATTATTAACATCTTCAGTTAGTTTTTAACATTTTTATCTTTTAACTCATAAATCAGAATTTAAAGTGATTTAATTCTGGTATACTACTATTACAATATTACTGTATTCTATACAGTATACTATTACCCTACTATTGTTAATAGTAAACTATCTTTACAGTATTACTATATTCTGTATTTATCTACATATTTACCTTGAGTTTTATACTTCCATGTTGCTGTTTAGCATCCTTGAGTTTCAACTTAAATAACTCCCTTCAGCATTTCTTGTAAGTCAGGTCTAGTCGTGGTGAACTCCCTCATCTTTTCTTTGTCTGGGAAACTCCTTGTCTCTCCATTTTTGAAAGACAGTTTTTCTGGGCATACTGTTCTTGGTTGATCATTTTTCTGTTAACACTTTGAATATATCATCCCATTCTCTCTGATCTGTAAGGTTTCTGCTGAGAAATCCACTCATAGTTTCATGGGGGCTCCCTTATACATGTCAAATCACTTTTTACTTGCTGCTTTCAAAATTCTCTTTGTATATGACTTTTGACAACTCAATTATAGTGTATCTCAGTGTGAATTTCTTGGGTTCCTTTTACTTGGGTCCACTGGGCTCCCTGGATCTAAATGTCCATTTCATTCCCCAAGATTTGGGATGTTTTTAGCCACTATTTCTTTGAATACACTTTCTAGTCCTTTTTCTCTTCTTCTTTGGGACTCCCATAATACAAACATTGGTCTGCTTGACAGTGGCTCACAAGTCTCTTAGGATATCTTCAATCTTTTCATTCTTTTTTCTTCACTATGGCATAATGCTAAATGACCTTTATTTTTCTTCCAACTTTTATTTTAGATATAGGGGGTACATGTCCAGGTTTGTTACATGGGTAAACTGTGTATCACTGGGGCTTGATGTACAAATGGTCTTGTCACCCAGATAGTGAGCATAGTATCCAATAGATATTTTTCAATCTTCACCCTCTTCTCACCCTCCAACCTCAAGCAAGCCCCAGTGTCTATTGTTCCCTTCTTTGTGTCCATGTGTACTCAATGTTTAGTTCCCACTTATAAATGAGAACATACGGTATTTGGTTTTCTGTTCCTGCATTAATTTGCTTAGGATAACAGCCTCCAGCTGCATCCATGTTGATGCAAAAGATATGATTTCATTCTTTTTTATGGCTGTGTAGTATTCTATGGTGTATATGTACCACACTTTCTTTATACAGTCTACCACTGATGGGCATTTAGGTCAGTTCCATGTCTTTGCTATTGGGAAAGTGCTGCAACAAACATATGTGTTCATGTGTCTTTATAGAATGATTCCTTTGGAAATATATCCAAAGTAATGGGATTGCTGGGACAAATGACAGTTCTAGGTTTTGAGAAATCTGCAAACTTCTTTCCACATTGGCTGAACTAATTTATATTCCAGTTCCCCAACAATGTATAAGCTTTCCCTTTTCTCTGCAATCTCACAAACATGTTATTTTTTGACTTTTTAATAATAGCCACCTTGACTGGTATGAGATGGTATCTCATTGTGCTTTTTGATCTGCATTTCTCTAATGAGAAGAAGACATACTTCTTTAGTCTTCTTTATATTCATGTCCATTGCCCATTTTATAATGGGATTGTTTTTTGCTTGCTGATTTAAATCCCTTATAGATTCTGGATATTAGATCTTTGTTGGATGTATAGTTTGCAAATATTTTCTCCCATTCTGTAGGTTGTCTGTTTACTGTGTTGATGGTTTATTTTGCTGTGCAGAAGCTCTTCAGTTTAATTAGGTCCCATTTGTCAATTTTTGTTTTTGTTGCAATTGCTTTTGGAGTCTTTAAAAATGACCTGTCTTCAAGCTCACTAATTCTTTATTCTTCCTTAGCTAGTCTGCTGTTATATTGCTCTACTGAAGTTTTCTTTTATCTTTTTTTTTTTTAAGAGAGGTCTTGCTTTGTCACCCAGGCTGGAGTGCAGTATCATAGCTCACTATAATGTCAAACTCCTAGGCTCACATGATCCTCTCACTTCAGCCTCCCAAAGCATTGGGATTACAGGAATGAGCCACTGTGCCTGGCCTCAGTTCAGTGATAGATATTCTTCAGGTCCAAAAATTCCTATTTTGTTCTTTCTTTTCAAAACTTTATTTTTGTTGAAATTCTTATTTTGTTCATTCATTATTCTTCTCAGCTTGTTGAGCATCTTTTTAATGATTATTTTGAATTAGCTATCAGAAAATTTGTATATTTCCATTTAATTAGGGTCAGCTTCTGTGGATTTATCTTATTCTTTGTCTGGACTACATTTCCCTGCTTCTTAATTTTCCTTGACTCTTGGTATCAGTATCTATGCATTAGACAAAACAGTCACTTCTCCCAGTCTTGCAGACTGGCATTATACAGAAGACCCTTACCAATATAAGCCTACCCAGCGATCTCTCAAATCTTTGTGCTAGTTCAGACCATCATCTTTGTTCTTGTTAGCCTTGAGGCATTTAGAACATGACAGATCCTGTCAACATTCTAAAACAGGAGCGACAGAAGCTAGTCCCAAGAACATCTCTTGAAAAGTTAGAATATTGGACACACAGTCCAACTCTTTCTCTCCCCAAGGAGAAGCTAGAATCTGCTTTTTTTTTCTTTTTCCCACTGACTCTGCACTGAGCTAGGTAGAGGGCCTATGGCAAATGTTTGTGTCCTAGACCAAATTGTCATCTTTGTTCTCAGCAATCACCAGGCACCTTGGACATGTTGGGTCCCATCAGCACTCTAAGACTGGCAAGACAGAAGTCAGTTGCCTCAGGCATCCTTCAGAGAATTCAGAACACTGGATGTATCATCCAGTCCCTTATCCTGCTCTTCCCCTCAGGGAGAAGCTGAAAGCTGTGGTATGGATTTCCTTCCAATTATATGGTGCTGTGCTAGGAGTAGGAATTATGGTGAGGACGTCTCAGATTTTCCTACTGGCTTTGATGTGGCTGGCCCCATGCTTGCCAGGGTGCAAGAACCTGTCAACTGTTTTCTGAATTTCTCTCAAAGGGAATTGGTCCATGTATTGCTGTTGAATTGGTGTGTCCATAAGGAGTTGGCAGGTCCACAGCTTCCTGTTTCAACATCTTGCTGACACCATTCCCACATTTTGTTTTGTTTTGATAACTCTTTTTAATGTTAGAGGCTGTCCTCAGAAACCTGGTGATCCTTGGCTCTCTGTTCATATTTAAAAGTGGGTCCTAAAAGGCTAAGTGGTATCCTTATGGCCTAGGTGGGGCTTGTCATACAGTTGGCTTCACTGTAGGGTCTTCTGCCTGGTCAGTTTCACTGAGGACTCCTGAGGTCAGTATTTTAGATATTTTCTTCTAGGGTAATCAGTTCCTGAGAAAATAATCTTCCATTTTCTCAACAGAAGGTTCAAGTCTGGGAAGCTGACAGAGAAATGGGCTGCTGGGGCAGGGTGGAAATAAGCATTGAGTGAGCAGATCCCATAATTTAGGATGTACACTTTTACTTAATTCTCTCTCCTACATTCAGTACATTATCTGCAGCAGTCAGCTTTGGCAGTATAATAACCACAAAATCTCAGTGGCACAAAGTGAAAAGCATTTATTTCTTGTTCCCATGTCTATTAGTTGGCTCAGGTAACTCAGATTACAGGTCTGCAGATCAGCTGGGGCAGCTCTCTGCAGTGAGCGGATTGCCTGGGCTGCTCTACTCTGTAACTCTCATTCTGGGGTTCCACAAGAGAGGCAGCAGCTAATTAGGATACAGTGTCATGATAATGGCAAAAGTGCAAGAAGACAAGCCCAACCATTTAAGCAATTTCAAAGCTTTTCTTAAATTTGGTTTGTTGCTGAAAGCAAGTGACGTGGCCAATCTCAAAGCCAAAGAGTGGAAAAGTATACTCCACCCATCATGAAGGTATGAATACAATACTACAGAGAAATGAATAATTGGAACTGACATTTCAAAATACCACAGTATCCCTGCAATTAACACTACCTAGTATTCTCCGGTCTAGAGTCTCTGTTTATTTATTTATTTATTTTTCCCATTTATTTATTTTATTGCATTTTAGGTTTTGGGGTACATGTGAAGAACATGCAAGATTGTTACATAGATACACACGTGGCAGTGTGATTTGCTGCCTTTCTCCCCATCACCTACATCTGGCATCTCTCCCCTTGCTATCTCTCCCCAGCTCCCCACCTCCCACCATCCCTCCCCTGTTTCCCCCCAACTGACCCCAGTGTGTAGTGCTCCCCTCCCTGTGTCCATGTGTTCTCATTGTTCAACAACCACCTATGAGTGAGAACATGCAGTGTTTGATCTTCCGCTCTTCTGTCAGTTTGCTGAGAATGATGGTTTCCAGGTTCATCCATGTCCCCACAAAGGACATGAACTCCTCGTTTTTGAAGGCTGCATAATATTCCATGGTGTATATATGCCACATTTTCCCTGTCCAGTCTATCATTGATGGGCATTTGGGTTGGTTCCAGGTCTTTGCTATTGTAAACTGTGCTGCAATGAACATTCATGTGCACATGTCCTTATAGTAGAACGATTTATAATCCTTTGGGTATATACCCAGTAATGGGATTGCTGGGTCAAATGGAATTTCTATTTCTAGGTCCTTGAGGAATCGCCACACTGTCTTCCACAATGGTTGAAC